>NC_092858.1:77681666-77726874 GCF_032062135.1 Pyxicephalus adspersus | reverse complement strand
CACTACATATCTCCCATCCTATTGTGTGTAAATTCCTCTACCTACTAGATTGTAAGCTCTTCAGGGCAGGGTCCTCTCCTCCTGTATCACGGTCTGTTTTAGTCTGTCATTTGCAACCCCTATTTATTGTACCGCGCTGCGTAATATGTTGGTGCTATATAAATCCTGCTTAATAATAATATTACTGTCAGGACAGGCATCGTCCTCATAACTGTTGTCGTCAACACCACCACCACCTACTAGAAAAGGGCCAACATAATTGCGTACCATGCGCTTCATCCGTTCACGATGGTTATGCTCCCGCACTTCACTTGTTTGAGGTGGCCACATCAGGTTTCACCAGACATCCAGAAAATCCTCCCTGCCTTGGCCTACAATTTTGGATGTGTGTGGCCTGCTGCCACTACTGCTGATGCTGGTGCTGCTGCCGCCGCTAAAGGTGGATACGGTGAAGGCGGTGTCTGCCTGAGCTCCCTGTGTGGAATGTGGTGCACGAAACTCCTCATACAGCCCGTCGCATAGTATTCTGCTCAGGCTTTTCTTTTTCTTGTGCCAGGTTAGGCAGAAACTGTGACATTTTGTCTTTGTAGCGGTGATTCAGAAGGGTGGCCAGTCAGTAATCATCCCGGTTTTTGATGCTGCAAATACGGGGGTCTCTCCGTAGGCATTGCAACATGTGGACACACATATGAAAGAGGGGTTCCTTGGGCTCATCCTCCTCCTTTCCCTCAGTAGGCGCCAAAACATCTTCCTCCTCATCACCCCCTTCCTCCTCTTCAACCTGCAGCAGTTCCTGTTGTTTCATCGCCCGCACAATGCCTGAGGGGGGTGACAGCACAAATGAGGGTTGAACGGGTTCTGTCCAGCAGCCGCAACATGGTCTCCATCATCATAATCATCTTCCTCCTCTTCCTCCTCATCTTGAAACTCCTGATACTAGCCAGTGTCCCTTCTTGCTCCTCCTGATGCTGGCTGTGTGCTATGGAGTGTAATGTCACCTCCATTCGCCTCCTCCATTTTTTACCCTCCTCTCCCATCGCCACTTTCCATCAGCTCACACAGGGTATTATCAACCAGAAAGATGATGGGTATGACACCGTTCCAGCCTGACCGCTCCTGACTCACATCGTTTGTGGTTTGCTCAAAAGGGGCCAGTACCTTGCACAGCGTCTCCATCTGCAGCCACTGGTCACTGCTTAAATAGCTCAGTTGTGTGGCTGTACCAAGGGCCCCGCTGCTTTCATGTACCACTCTGACCAAGTAATGGTGGATGGCTAGCTTTTGCTCACACAGATGCCTGGGCATGTGCAGGGTGGAGTTCCATCTAGTTACAGTCTCACAAATGAGTCAGCGGTGGCAGCCTCTGTTGGAGCTGGATCTTGCTAAGCGCCGTGGCAGCCGTAGGGGATCGGTGGACATGGCTGCAGATAGAGCGAGCCTGTCTCAATAAGTCCTGCAGTCCTGGGTACGTGCGGAGGAACTTCTGCACCACCAAGTTCAGTACATGCGCAAAGCAGGGCACATGTGTTATGTTAACCACAGTTTCCTCCGCTGTTGACCTATAAGGAGGAGTGTCGAAAAGAAAGAGTTTGCCGGTAGAAGGAATGAAGGAGGAGGAGGAAGGCGAGGACTGGGGTGGCCCATGCTTTCCCACCACACCCCTGGGTGGGGGTACCAGGTGCTGAAATGCCTCTGGCAGACTATGGCCCACTAAGCTATGCAAGGCCACCTAGTGAGTAGTGAAGGACAGGTAGTGTCCCACTCCGTGCCTGGTTGTCCAGCTGTCCATGGTGACGTGGATTTGGCTAGACATCGAAAATGCCAATGCCCGTGAGAGGTTATCCATTACATGTGCATGCAAACTGGATACAGCTATGCAGGAGAAGTAATGCCTGCTTGGTATATTCCACCACCGCTCGGCACAGGCCATCAGGTCACGAAAGGGAGCCGAGTCCACAATGCTGTACGGCAGTAGCTGCAAGCCAAATAGTTTGGCCAGTCGCGAATTGAGCTCAATGACTCTTTTGTTGGTGGGGCCCACAGCCTGACGCCTTGTGCAGAACTCTGGTAGAGTGGGCTGAAGGGACTGGGAGCTAGGGGAGTTGAAGGGGTCACTGGAGTACCCATCTTGTGGCGACAAACTTCTTCTGATGCCACAAAACCTGCAGCCAGAAGCTGATACTTCCTCGCAGCTGGAAGTCTGGCTGGCACTAACGGACTAAGACGTAGTAGCAATGACAGTTGGAGGAGAAGCAGTCAGAGGTGGAAGAAGAGCTGATGACGTGGTTGCACCTCCTTCAAGAGAACGCAATTACTGCTCCCACTTTGGTTTGTGGTTCTTGCGGTTCTCATGTGAGAAAGCAGGGATGTTGTACCCAAATGTGATCCGGCCTGTCCTCTACGAATCTGCCTGTGGCACAGGATGCAGATTACTACGCACCCGTCATCGTCTTTCAGCCTGAAAAAGGACATCACTGGACAGGTGCATGCAACCACCCTGCTGCTCTTTTTTTGTTGCCTGCCTCTGTGTCTGCTGGGTTCCCTGCATCTGTTCCAGCTCCATCTCCCCCACGGACATCATCTCTGACTGTTACCCTGCTTGTGCCCACTCGTCTGTGTGTTCTTTGGGACTCACATGAGGCAGATTTGCGGCCCCTTCCGTCCCCAGTCTGTTGCTACTGCCTTTCCTCTACGTCTGTTTCGGAACTCCTGCTAGCCCTTACACGTACTGGTGGTTCCCAGGTGACATCACGGTCATCATCATCATCCTCATTTTCATCTAAGCCAACCTCTGCAAATGCAGCCACTGATGCAGAACCCTCGCCCAGCAAGTGCTGACCACACTCTCCAAGGGTCTCAAAGTCTGCCTCCTGCTCTGAAATTCGCAAACAACAAGGGAGAGTCATCATGCACATTAGCCATGCTAACTCCTGTCTTTGCTCCTGTCACTGCTGTGCTGGTTGCTGCTGCTGCTGCAGAAGAGCCTGCTGCACTTAAACCCCTGAGACCCAGTCCACAACACTCCCCACATGACGTGGCTGTATGATTGTAGTACACCCTCTCAATAAATCTACCAGCGTACTGGTGCTCCGCACACATCTCAGACCTATTTGACAACTTGTGCTGCTGCCTCCAACAGTTTGCTGCTGCTTCAGTCCTACAGGGGCGGACCCCTGGGGAGTATGCCCCCTGCCAGATGCAGCAGGCCGCCCAATGCCACGCCTTCCCCTGTGTCTACCGCTCATCCTTTACTTATTTGGGCAAAAATGCGTTCTTCTTTGGTAAATAGCAAGAGGTATCAAACAATGAAATATCTGTATTTTTTTGAGAGAAATACAGAATTTTTTCTGGCTTTTTTGAAAGATAGCAAGTGGTATCAAAATCGAATATCTGTATTTTTTTGAGAGAAATACAGAAATGTTTCTGGCTTTTTTGATAGATAGCAAATGATATCAGAATTAAATATCTGTATTTTTTAAGAGAAATACAGACATTTTTCAGTTTTTTTGATAAATAGCAAGTGGTATCAGAATGAAATATAAAGACTATTTTTTTGAGAGAAATACAGAATTTTTTCTGGCTTTTTTGAAAGATAGCAAGTGGTATCAAAATCGAATATCTGTATTTTTTTGAGAGAAATACAGAAATGTTTCTGCTTTTTTGATAGATAGCAAGTGATATCAGAATTAAATATCTGTATTTTTTAAGAGAAATACAGACATTTTTCAGTTTTTTTGATAAATAGCAAGTGGTATCAGAATTAAATACCTGTATTTTTTGGAGAGTAGGACAGAAATGTTTCTGCCGTTTTTGATAGATAGCAAGAGGTAGCATCAAAAACTGCACAATCTGTATATTTCAAGATATACAGAAGGCTCCTAACCTGTCCCTGTCACAATGCACCTCTCTCCCTGCTTCTTTCCTTCACACAGAACACAAGATGGAGTGACTAACCTCTCCCTCCTTCCCTGTATAAATGCCTGTGCTCAGATCTCTCCTGATTGGGCTGCTGGGCCTTGCTGTGCATCCTGGAAGCAAATGATTCCCGCCCCCTGCATTTTCCCTCGTTTGTTTGGCGAGAACACGACCTTATGGTCAATCACAAGGCTGTTCTCACTTAAATGTTCGGTAAGCGAGAAAGGCCCGATTCACAGCAAGATCGAACTTACAAATCCCACTCACTCATCCCTACCTGCCACATTTTACTTACCTTAAATTTGATCCAATTAATGGGCAGAAAGGAAAATCCTTGTGGCTCCAAACTTTAAAGCTTGTGAAGCAGTTACCTATAAAAGAGGAAACAAAATAACAGGTTCGTTCACAGTTGAAGAAGCTACTCCCGGATCAGATACCTCTCCCATCCCTCCCTATGCTGCAGCCTGAAGGTAATGGGTTTAATTTTTTTCTTGAAGGAGAGGACTATTGGAGGGTGAAGTTATTAGTGTTTTTTGAGTCATAGTGAATGCGCTCTGATTGGTGTGTTTCATTATTTGGTTTATAATTCTGGGTATTTTTGTGGTTTTCTGGTTATAAAGGTAATTTACAACCATTAATATTTGTTTTTTTCCATTAAATCCAGATTTGTGTGTTTTGGTATTTGTTTAAACATTGTTAGGTTTATTTAGTTAATAAATGCTGTCTATAATCCTTTTATTGTTAAGTTAAACTTGGTCTGGATATCTTAAAAAAAAAAAAAAAAAACTCTGGTCACAAAAGGGTTAATGTCCACTTTTACATATAATGTAAAAAAGGTTCAAAATACTTTGAGACACAAAAAAGCTGTATGTGTAAATGTAAGTTTTTTAGTCGATTAGTGTAGATTTGAAAACAGCATTTACTTAAACCTCTTCATCAGCTAGCAGTGAATTATGAGTAGTTGATAGGATGAGCGGCTTGTCTTTTTGTGAACAGCTTTAGGCGTCTTTGCTATGGTATTATCAAATGTCCCCGTGAAAGTACAAAAATTTTCATATAAACTGAAAGAAATAAAATATAAACCTTCACTTTTTGCCTCCAAGCGACTGAAATCAAATCATGGTCCGAGCAGCGTTGTGGAATAAGCAAATTTTTCTTTTCCTCTGGTTACCTGTCAAATTAGTTATGTGATAAAAAAGAAAACAGTCATACAAATGTGATTTACTTCTGTTTCCTCCAGTCATAAACATTTATGTCTAAAGTGTAACAAGGAGTTTAAAATCCAACTATATTTTATTGATGTACGATGAAACCTGCTACAGATGTACACCGTGTTTTCCCCCTATCTGTCTTTTAGCTACAGAGGTTAGCAGAAGAATTTCTTGCAGACAATATCTCAGACTGACTCTATTAAAATACTTTTTGGATCTGATTTTATCACAGTAGTATAGTAAGCTGCCAAATATACAGTATATGGCTCTTATAAATACACAGCACTACCCATGGTCATAGTATGTGTGCAGTCCTTAGATGAGGATGTAATCTAGTAGATTGATTTTTTCCAGCAAATTAAAAAAATTAGGATGACCATAACCATTATGTAAATTATCAAGTAGTGCTTCAAGTTTAATTATGTTCAAAAATTAAGCAGTTTATGAGTTGGGGTGCAATGTGCTCCTGCTGCTTTTTACTTTATAGGGTTCCAACCCTGGTACAACTAATTCCAGAATGCGTGAGAAATATCTGTATATTGTATAGACAGGTCTACTCCATGAGAGATCTTGCAGAAAGGAAGGTATAGTTTAAATATTTTTTCCTTATCTTACATCATTTCTGTTTTGGTTTCAAATTTTTATTAAAGTGGGCACATGAACATAAATCTTGTCTAGGTTTAAAATTGTATGCATGCCATTCTCTGTTAAAATCGCTTTCTTTTTACATTTTTGAGGATTACCTACCAATTAGTCTACAGGTGGAATTTTCAAAGCTTTTAGGCAAGCTATTGAGAAACTGAGCACAGCCATGACTTGTGGGAAGAATTTTACAGAGCAAAATGATGTTTTTTTAAATTCTGTAAAGCGAGTCATTTCAATGTAACTTTTATGGCAACACAGAAAAAAAATATTTAGATTACATGCCTAAGAGATGCTTTAAAGCAAGTTCCCTGTTACAGAACAGTAATGTTTTCCCTGGCACCATTAGTGACATTGTATTCTAGCACCACAAATTTCGGATGTGTAAATTAATATTTTTTGTACTTTTCATCAGGAACAAAAATCTAATTCAGTTAAATTTGAAACAAAGGCTTTGGCTTTGGAACTGATTTTTATATACTGAGGTAACAGGCCTGAATTGAAAGGTAGAAAAAGCAGCCACAGTAGATCTAAAAGCTTTACAAACAAAAAAGTAAAGCCCTCATCTTTGTAAAAATTGGCCAGGGAATTCTAAATCAGAAGCTAACTGTGGAAAAAGTCATATCAGACCAGGATCCCAAAGGACTGGCAAAAACAGCAGTTACTGCATTTAATTTATATCTGCTTCAGAAACACTTCTGGGGTATGTGAGGATACTGCAGTGCACCTTTGTTCTCCAAGATTCAGCAGTGCTATGAAAAAGTTAGCTTTTGAAAGGACTAATGGCATTAACGACTTGATGTCTACTAATCACTCAAAGCTAAAACCTAAAGTAAAGCTAAACTAAACCACAAGTAATAGAAAAAAACGTATCTAAGGTGTTGATCTTAGCTAGCTATCAAATAGTTGTTGGGTTCAAAACTTGGTCCTTGAAAAGATTCAGAGCACACAGACAAGGTATATAAGTATGTAATTCAACACCAACCAAAACCAACACTGCATTTTAAAAGACTTAAGCAGGGTTGTTAAAAGTAGATTTAAACCCAACTGGAATTATTTCTTTTAAGCTTTAACAAAAATATTATTTGGAAAACCTATTTTTATTCATATTTTTCATTAAAATAACAGCTTGTAATACTGATTTTATTATCACTATTATTAACTAGTATTTATACACTGTATTGTTTTGAGGTGATGCTACTCCACTCCCATCTCCCACAAACTCATGCCTGTAGGTTACTCTCCCACTGAAACTTTAAACTGAGACCATATAAAGCAGACCTTTAATGAAAGTCTCCAACTCCAAAAGTCAAGTTGCCAACAACAAATAAAGCTGTTTCAAACAAATAATTACCTTGAGGCTTCTGACCCTTCTGGGAGGGTCACCCTAAAAAACAGTTTGGACAAGTTAATATTCAGTCGATCAATCCACTAGTTGTATAGATTGAATTGGGCAAAGTGATTTTCCATTAATGTAGTAACATATCATAAACATTCATATGAAACTGTGAAATCGCAACTCTCACACATGGACAAACAATTCACAATGACTAAAATTTTCTACACCATCAGATTCCTGTGGTCAGTGACAGACAATAGATAAAGCTGGTCATCAGCCAACGGGCACTACGTACTCATGTCAATGTTTGATTGATCATTAAATTTACTAGACATCATTTGATGACAAGCCACTATAGGTATATTTAATCCCTTATTCTTTAATAAAATGACTTATTTTAGAATATTAAAACATTCCTTTAATCATTTAATCTTATTTTAACCTCCCTAGCAGTAATTCCAAGTGTGGCTGGGGGTTAAATTTCATTAAAAAAAGCGGTAACCCCGAGCCACACTCAGGGTGGAATTGAAGGCTTACCTGGCCCTTATGAGCACACGACCTTGACCAGTGATGCCGGCCCAGCATCTGTGTCTCCTGGCCTTGCATCCCCGGCTGGAAATTTAAAATATCAAGTATTTTTAAATGTCAAATAATTATACTGCCAGGGAGGTTAAAGGTGAAATGCCAATGAAGAGACTATAGGCCTGATTTTTTAAAGCTCTCCAAGGCTGGAGAAGATACACTCTCATTCTGAAGCTGGGTGATCCAGTAAATCTGGAATGGATTTCTTCAAAGTCATTTGCTAGCAAATGTTTTCAATCCTGGACCCGCTTCACTGAAAAAAGTGTATATTCCCCAGCCTTGGAGAGCTTTAATAAATCAGGCCCAATGTGTCTTTTTATGGATTGTTCAAACATCAATCACACTGTAACTCCTGTTTTATTTATTTACAATAATTTACTTAAATTACAGGATTATCATTAAAGTCATCATACTTATGTTAAATAAATGTCAGTATGTCCTCAGACCTTGATTCAGCAATGCAGTTTCCTGTGACATCTCTTCTTTGTTGTGTTATCGGTGTTGCTGCTCCCTATACCAGTCACATTGGTTGCACCTTTACTTCTAGTGTGCAGTTAGTAAAGTCAGCCTGACACTAAGCTGTCATTTGCCTGCACATGGAATCTCTTTGTAAGAATTTATTCATGCAGATATTGACAGTCAGGATCACCCGCTATTATTTTCGATTACTGATGAAATGACATCATCCTTCTAAAGAACATCCTCATAAGACAATCAATAGTGTGGAAGCCGCAGACTTGAAATGAACTGCACTCTCTGGAGGTTAGAGTTATCAAGCTAGCAGCACGGTATTCATGCAAATGCTAAAGATTAAGTGGCATTCTAGTGCTGTCCATTTATCACATTTGCTGCTTAGTTATTGTTTATCAATGCAAATCCCCTAATTGTGACACAAATGCAATTGATAAATAGCCAGCAAAAAGTGAATGGGATAAAGGAACACATTATTTTAGCTCTTGATCTTGATAAATACCTCTGAGGATGTTCCAGCAATTCTACGTTTCTTTCAAGTAATATATTGATTGCACTGGATTTTTCTAGTACTACGTTATTAGAACACATTTTGTTTTGACTGATTCTATTAAATGAAAAAGGGACAATTATTTAAGTAGCACCCTTTATATCTCTGATTTAGTTTCAATCAAAATTTAAAAGGCATGGTTTAAAAATGAAAATGTGTGACAGTAGCTGTCACAGGAGGGTTAAATTATATTTTATACATACACTAAGAGGTAAATTTACAGGACATGTTTTCTATGTAGTCAAACTCTTGAAGTGTTGGCTATTTTGTCTGGCACTCAGGAACAAAATAAAAAAAAAAGATTTTTATGGATATGTATACCGAATTTAACATTTATCATTGAATTTGATCCATATTTTTATTATGAAGAATTAGACAAGGGGGAGTCTTAACTCATGGGTCTTAATCTTTGACTAATGTAAAAGTTCTAAACTTCGAGTCTAACAACCCACAATTGATATTTTAGTTTTGCATAGCTTCCTGAGCGATGAATAATTACCAATTTCCTGAACGCCGTTTCTCCAGCTGCTGTTCTGCACACCATCTTACCTGCTGGCTGCTCTGTACACCATTCCTTCACCTGCTACATCAGGAACATCCACAACTAGGATCTACCCCACTAGATCCCTGATTCAAGTACAAGGATCCCAGCGTGTAAATTACAAGACCGCTTATACTACATAGAAGAACCCACCTACATTTGACTGCTAACACCCTTCGGGAATATGATATCCCTCTGAGTTTGCATACAACATAAAACATTGGATTTTATTCCACAGAACCATATACAACTCATGCAAGTAACCAACACATGCTGTCAAAAATATTCCTGAAGAAGCCACACTTGGCAGAACGCGTTGGGTATATTAACATGCACTGATGATCAAATGCTATGTAAAGTTAATAATGTATGTGCTGATGAGTTGTTGTATGTCTAGTGCCGATTTTTGGCCTTTGGTGAACCCCAAGATAACATTGTGGTTCAATTCAACCACTGATTACTTTGTATTGTATTGAGCAGCTATAAGAATCTAATTACTTTTTCTGACCACTAGGTTATTAAGTGGCCCTTCACAATTGTTAAGCTTTATTATAAATACTATATGTATGTTTGAATACATTTGTGTCATTTGTGTATTTGTGCCAAAAACCCTGCTTAAATCCCTGTCTGTTTCCATGGTCTAATTACCAATTTCGACAATTTTTAGGGACTCAGGGTCACTTATCTGCATTTTATTTCCAAGTCTATTCACCCTTTTTGGTCTATTTTTTTTGGCTTATTCCCTTGTGAATAATGTACTACAGATTGCTGCTGAAGCAGTGGAACTACATGATGCAGATAAAGTGCTAAGAAGGCCAACAAAAAGGGGCTGATTTATTAAAGCTCTCCAAGGCTGGAGAGGATACACTTTTTTAGCTGTGAAGCTGGGTGATCCAGCAAACCTGGAATTGATTTTCTGGGAATTTTCTTTTTGTTAGCAAATGTTTTCAATCCTGGACCAGATCCATTGCAGGTTTGCTGGATCACCCAGCTTCACTGTTGAAAGTGTATCCTCTCCAGCCTAGAAGAGGTTTAATAAATCAGGCCCAAAGTGCTAACTCTCACTGTTGGATACCTAGACAGATGTGCACATTTATTGAGGCATTGAACACAGCATCCAACCACTGAAGTAGCATACATCTAATATAATATTACTCAGCAAAAGTCCTGGTTCATTTATTATTTCTGTGGGTTCTGATAGGTGAAATCACATGGCAAAATCCTACATTTGGCAGGAAGCAAGACACACAAAAAATTGCTAGTGAACCCGCCTTTGTGTAAAAGAATGATAAAGCCTTAGCTAATAATACATATTATTGTTTGTCCTGATTGCTCTAGATGGAAGAGGTTTGATGAGCTGTGAAACAGGCACAGCATTTGTACATCGTTTAGAGGATAAATGATTTGTATGGCTTCAGTCCAGGTAATGAATGGAGATTTTCATAGCATAAACATCCCGAATATTGGCAAAGAGAGGTAGGCAACTCAGACTGCTATGTACATGAAAGCAGCTAAACTGTAAAATATTATCACTTAGGAGTATTTGTCTTCCCATTATACATTGTTACTTAAACATAAAATTATTCCCATCTGTATTTGTGTAATCATTTCCAGTTGTTACAATGCACATATTGTGTTCCATTATTTTATTATCAAGAGAAAGATGTATTTATTGACTTGGTTCCTTAGCAGATGAATTCATATCAGGGATTCTGGGACTGGTCAATGAGTTGATGGTGAATTAAGCCACTTGGAATGAAGTTAATCCTTGCAATTCATAAGGGATCTTCAGCATTTCTGTTAATGGCCTGTTGTTGCTGTGTGTACATTGGTGAGTTTATCCATCATAGCCGGCATACTCTCTAATGTAATAACGAGCTTCCCTTTTGTCTGTCAACAGGAATGAGGTGCAAAGAGTCTCCCTCTCTATTAAAATCTTACCATGCAGAGACATTCTTCTTTTTTGCTTGTTGATTGGCATAGGAGATGGAAAAGATACTGTGACAATATTTAGCATCAAAGCTGACTCTTACACATTGTAAAGTAGAATTTCAATGATAACCTAGGACCTATTTCAGAGTTTTGTTACTTGGTGACTTAACTGACAAATGTCAACATCCTAAAATATGAGAAAAACCTATTACTAATATGTGAGGCATACAGCAAAGAATATTGTGTTCCTTTCTATACATTATATATATATTTTATACATTAAATATATATTAACTCATTGAAAACAAAGTTCCACTACTAGAATTAAAGAAAACATATTTTTTCTGGTATATATCATCTACATTTATTTTTCCTAGTTTTATGAATCTTAGGTTACTGCAGTACAGCAGACTTTAAAAAAGAAAATAAAAATGCATAAAATTTATTAACAGACCCATTACACATCCATGTGACTATTATGTATCAGCATGTTCTTATTAGGAATTGGAGTAATTTTCCTACAGCCACCAACCAGGCATTACATTTTTTAGTAAGTACCATTTCATACATTTGGTACTATGTTTTCTAAATTTAATAATGATTCCTGCAATGTGTAATTATTTGCTTTCAAGCCTATAAAACAATGTACTTTCAGGCAGCCCAAAAAACACTTGCTTTGCCTTTCCTATTCTTTTTCAGGACTGATGAATACCCTAGGTATATTAAACAATGCAGCTTTGCAATATTTAGGCTAAAGTTCCAGTTAAAAATGTACGATTAGACAGGCTTTTATTGTAGAAATGGATAGATGATGTCCCTTCTGCCTGTTCACTCTCTTGCACTGTCAATAGCCGAGCTGTACATGCCCATCCAAGCTTGCCCTGTGGCCCCCAGGACTGAATGCACTCCTGGGCACCTGTACAGGAGTTACATTATCCCGGCCAATACAAATGAAGAACAAAACAGAAGAAAAGAAGGAAGAAATGGTGGCAATCAAATGCGGACAAGTGAGTTACACTGTAAATGTCTTATAGGGTGTGCCTTCACTCTACATCAAACGTATGTCTCCCTGCTGCCCTCTATTTCTGGTATCCATAAAATGGTAATTTAAAAAAATGACAATGACCCAAGGTGACATCCAAAAAAGTCAAATCTTTTTTTAGATATTCCCTCTATTTTTGCCATCTTCCCAGAAACCCATGTCCCCAAACACATAAACACATAAGTACTTTAGGCTGGTAAATTGGCAAAATCAGCAAAAATTGCCAGCTGCATGATTCAGTCAGCTTGAGCCATTGGGCCTGATTTATTAAAGCTGAAGAGGATACACTTTTATCAGTGTAGCTGGATGATCCAGTAAATTTGGAATGGATCTGGTCCAGGACGAAAAACATTTGCTAACAAATACCAAATTTTTTTTTCTAAGAAATCTATTGCAGGTTTCCTTGATCACCTAGTTTCATTGATAAAAGTGTATTCTCTCAAGTCATTGAGGGCTTTATTAAATCAGGCCCATTATGTCATCACAATCTAGCCGAACTAGGCCTATAAACTAGGAGCCAATACTTTTTGGACTGGTAAGTTCTTGGTGCTGTGCCTTTTGCAGTTATAGCAGGGTGGAAGGACACGTTTTAGAAAGTCTTCTACATCTTGGCAAGACCATGGTAAATGTCTAGGACAAGATGCCACAACAAGTTGTGTTTTTGCAGGAACACCAACCTAATATCTGGAGCTGGTAATAGCAGGAACACATTTGATAACGGAATGACAGTCGGACTTTAGATGTCACATCAGGGGAGATGAGTGTAAAAAACTGAAAGGTAAATAACTTCTATAAGTACACAGTATGTCTTTAATATATGATTAAAGTATTATTTATTTGATGTCTCTCTCTTTTCATGTTTTCTATGATTGAACGTTTGAATTTCCTGCTTCTTTGTTCTTTAACAGTTTGCTTTCAGCCTTTTCAATCTTTCAGTATTCCATCCTATTTAAGAAAGTTTGCACTGACTACCAATACATACAAAAGTTGATTTTAAACTTCCTGAAAGAGAGTGGGTTTATGCAAGAATCTGAAAATTCAATCTTGAATGGCAACAAGATGCATAGTCCTCGAATACCATTTGCTTACCCAACAATAGTTACTGTGCTAACTATGTGTGCATACACTTTCCTATGCAAATGAATATTTAGAATAGTCAGAAAGTTGAGTCTAGTGGTAAAAAACTAAAAATTACGCTGCGTAGACATCCAGTTTATTTGGTAATGTTTCCTGTATGACTGAGAGTTAGCGCTGAAGAACATACGGAAAGGAAATCCTAGCTACAAATCTACCATAATGAGACCATGATTACTTTACATTCATGACTGTCAGTGCATTTACAAACCGGTATCAATATCCCTCTAGGTAATGGTGTTTAATCCTTAGCATGTACATGCAGGCGCCCTCTACTGTATTTTGCTGACACAATGACAGCTCCTTTACAAGCTTGCTGCTTGGTAGTAGGATTTCTGCCAGCACATATCATTTTTTTCTGTGCCTCAATGAGTTTTTCTTAATGATCCTTCCTTTCTCAGTAAAAAATAGATTGAAACGTTGTATTTAAACAGTTCATTTCATCTAAACTGTAATTGAATCAAATCCAGACACCAAAAGCAAAGCAGGTGTTACATGCAGCAAAACACAGGCAGGTCTTGGGTTATTAGCTCAATTTGTATGCCTTTACCTCTTTAGCTTTTAGGTCAATGTTTGCTGCATAAAAGAGTAAGTTATTGCAAGAATGGGATTTTAGAATGAATATGCAAAGTACACATACCATTACTGGAGTTATGAGCAGAGCTTTATATGTGTGACATGGGATAAATCCTGTTTTCTGTAATAAAGCTTCATGTTTTAAAGATGTTGTTATTTCATCTTTATTATTTTAGCATTCCTGCACTGCAATCCTTGGATCTTGAATTCACTCTGAAAACAGCCTATGCGGTATATGCTATGAACTGGGTTTTGTGAATGAAACTTAAAGTCCGACTTCAGCAAAAAATGTACAGTATGTCCTTATGTTGGAGAGAGTGAAGAAGATTTTAAATCTCAATCACTTATGTGCGTACATTACAGTTTGAAGTATTGACTTTTTACTGCCACATAAGTACTTTTTATGGCAGAACCAGCATGTAGATCATCCAAATTCATTACACTTGTAGCGGTGCTGCCCCATCTTGGACCCCCTGCCACAATGTCAGGCTGAAACAGGCCGGGTCCCACTGACATGTTGGTGAGCACTTGAGCAATAAACAGGAATACCATCAACACAGAGGAGATTAATGTGTGCAACAAAAAAGAACCATGGAAGGTACGAATGTCCAAGTACGTAGACTGAGAACAAAGACAGAAGCCTTTCATGATCATGCGTTGCAAAATTTTTTTCAGAAATATTTCAACTATATTACCCCCATAAGAAAGGGAAAGATAAAACGTGGTGATAGGGTTTTCTTAGAGATGTACCTTTCATAATGAGGGAAGAGAGTGTAAATATAAAAGTTTATTTGGAATAAGGATCAAATTATGCCAAAGAACATAATTAATCCAAAATTAACCAGTCCAGGATGTATTACAAAGAGCTCACATAGACCTTCATAATTCACATAATTTGTCAAGAACAGAAGTACTAAGTGCAAAAGAAGTACAAGAAGAAAAGAAAAGCCTGGCCTTACTAATGTAGAAGGGGAGCGAGTGATTGGAGAATCTATAACCACCCCTAAGCTTACGAAAGAATTAGGTCCAAGATAGAACAAAACACATAGTATCCCTCATTCACTATGAAATAGCATTGTTAGCATGCCAATGTTGGACTCATTGTTATACGCATAGGTTTTAAAACTGTGTTGCACTAGTTCTGCATAAATACATAATCTGTGTGTTAGAAACATAAAAAAAAGTTTACAAACGCCAATGGTTAACTCTACTTAACTGCCTTTGCTAATTATAAATTATAACCTTTTTAATATTGGGGATCATAGATGTCTTTAAAATCTGCTGGATTACCACAAATTTAAAGTTACATTAGACTCCTAAAAACATTTCATTTAGAAACAGGCTTGTGTATTTTGGATAAATGTGCTTCCTTTTGGTTAGTTATAATTAGTTTGATATAGCTGGATTTGTTCTGTAATGTTGAACATGCTACCCTGCTTATCCAAAGCACTTCTTTGGTTCTAATGTCAAGAACATACTCAAGTATTTTTGTTCAAACAGGAGCACAGTCACCCTATTGTGATCCTAATGGAATGTGCCAAGGCAGCTGTTGATTGTCCATGGTATTTACTGCTATTAGCTGTACCATAACCTGCATAAATAAGAACCTTTATAGATGTCACAGATTTTACTCACATGCACAAATGCATGTATTTATGCATTGTTGTGTATTACAATGCATTATGCATTGCAGGTTCATGTGATATATTGTACAAGTATGTTCCATTAATGTATAATGTGAATGTTCCCATTATTTTGTTCCAAGCTATTGAAAATGACAATGCCCGTTGGCATGTCTTTTATAAATTTCTGTCTTATTTTAATGAAAAACTGCATGTTGCCAAAGTGTCATTCCCGTTTAATAGTTAGTTCACCTGGATTAGATATAACCCTAAATATTTTCTTAAACTTTCATTTTTTCTCTTGTGTGCAGTTCCAGGCTCAGTGGCACTTCGTCCATACTTCTAATGAGTTTTCTGCTGCACAATAGCATATCAGGCATATTCTGGAATACATATCCCAAGCTTTTCTAAATTCACAGGATGAAGCTGCTGTATTAGAAGGTTTCATAAATGTGAAGATGGCTGAATCTACCACTGAGAGTGGAGAGACTCTATAATACCTAGAAAGTACAAAGGACCAGTATTCCATTCAACTGTCTGCAATAAATATCATTGTAAACAAACAGAAGCTATTATTATCATTTGGTAATTGTTCAAACAGATTGACCTGTGTTTTGTTGGTATATATATATATATATATATATATATAATTGGAATTAGAATATACACATATATATACAATTTCCTACAACTTTATAAAAGCTGCCTCTGTGTTTATAAATAAATATTATTGAATATTATTCACTTTATCTATATACTTAGGTAATGTTGGAGGTTCAGTAGACAGCTAAGGTTGCTATCTCCAAATATGAATCTTCAGGTGGAGTGCTATGATTCAAAAAACCCTTGTGTTCAGTACAGGGGAGAACTGAAGATGCAATACATGGTGGTGTCTAATGACTCTTGCTAGCATCAGACTGATTTTCAGCATTTTTAAAACCTGTGGATAAGATCCCCCTGTCTGGAAATGTATCTAGGACAGTACATTTATTTTATCTGTACATGGCATGGGCTGTTAAGTGCTGTTAATAGGATAATGCAAGCAGTACATTGTATAAAGTAGAAGTAAAGCTACACACATTGGATAATCGGTGGTGTTTGTCTCGGGTGAGAATCTGTATCAAGAGTACAGTGGTTGCTATTGCAGATCCATAAACAATGATTAGGAACAAACGCTGTCCATGTCAATGAAGAATAGCACAGCGGGGTGCCCTATGCTCATCCTCTACCCTCTTCACAGAACAGAAACTATGGCCCTGATTTATTAAAGCTCTCCAAGACAAGAGAGTATACACTTTCATCAGTGAAGCTAGGTGATCCAGTAATCCAGGAATTGATTACTTCAAAGTAATTTGCTGTTTGGTAGCAAATGTTTTCAATCCTGGACCAGATCCAATCCAGGTTTGCTGGATCACCCAACTTCACTGATGAATGTGTATTCTCTCCAGCCTAGGAGAGCTTTAATAAATCAGGCCATATGTGTACAGCGCTTGTTTGTTCATCTGATCATGAAAAATGATTTCCAGGGTTTGAAAAAACATAAGTGTGTACATATCCTTTGTTTTTTTTTATATTAGTAAGCTATCAAAAAGATCAGGTCCATGTATGAGGTTAGTTCAGTGAATTTCGATTATTTATTAATGGCATGACAGAGCTGGAGATGTCAAAAGAACATAGATTTTGGATTTTGACCCAGAATAAGTGTACAGCCCGGGTGTCCAAGAAGAGCAGCTACAGTTATTTACTGTATTTTCCGGCGTATAAGACGACTTTTTGACCACGAAAAATCTGTGCCAAAGTCGGGGGTCGTCTTATACGCTGGGTACCGGTACTTGGATTGGCTCTCCAGTGGAGAGCCTGGATTGGCTCTCCACTAGAACACGCCCATTGATTAAGAAGGAACGCGCCCATTCATTCCTTAGAACTAGTACTGTACTGTTCCTTCTGCCTCTCAGTTCTGGCACAATAGCGAGATCTGACAGGCAGAAGGAACAGTACAATACTGGGCGTATAACACGACCCCCAACTGATTGGTTAGAGTGGGGGGTCGTCTTATACGCCCAGTCGCCTTATACGCCAGAAAATACGGTATATGTTTGTTTTAGGTGTGTAGATCAGCTTTAGGTGTAATAATTATGTATAGCTACACCAAGTGGATAATTTTAACTTTTTTCCATCGGTGTGACCCCTTTACTTCCGGTATATATGTATTATCCCATAGTTTATTTGGTAAAACCCTGGTATTTAAAGGTGATTTTAACAGCCATGCTTTCTAATACAGCATAAATGTAGGTTGATGAATATGTTTCAAAAAAGAAGCTGACACCAAAAACATTAGATATTGATTGGGGCCCTCAAACTGGGGCCAACTTCCCAATTGTTGCACTTGTGCTGCCAGATGATATACCTTTGTATTAGGGACTGCAAGGATAACCTCTTTCCAAAAGAGATGTAGCCTGTAGTATTTAATTCTAGAAGGATTTCTATTTCAAATAAGCTCCTGGAGCAGAACAGATTTGGATACATTTTTATGTATCCAAAATGAAAATTTTACTGGGGCAGTCAGAATGTTTTCATAATATTTACCCTACCAAATAGGGTTGGGGGCAGTCAAAACTTTTACATTTTACATTTTTCTCCTTAACTTAGTGTTTTTTAAGGGTTCAGTAGAGGTGGTTACATCAAAGTAGTGAAAATACTATTTTAATTTGGGAGTCGAACTGGATGTGATTGGATCAAGTGGTAACAGGGTAAATTTTTCCTAATTTATGATTTGGCCCCAAAATCTACCTACACGAGTAAATGTATTTTAAGTAAATTTCCTAATTGTAGAAGCAGAACATTTAAACCAAATGCAAAAGGCATTATTCAGCAAGTTATCTCCACCTTGTTGTGAACACTGTTTTAATTTTAAACTCAATTCCCCATTCTCTGTTACTGTGATTGGTCTTCTCCTAAAACAACACACTTATGTATGTGTTATAAATCCCAGTTGTTCTAAATCCCATGTTGTAATATCTCATTACACACCTCTGATATCTACAAAACTCATGCAGAGAAGCTGAAAGCTAATTGATGCTGGTTGCTTACCATCTGCACAAGCTGGAAATTAGGCACCCAACACCCACCTCTTAAGGGAAATAGCAAATGCATGTATTTGTTTCTAATCTTTTTAGTTTTTTTTATTCTGTAATTGTCACTTGTTTAACTATTTTCTGGAAGAAAAAGCTTGTCAGTAAGCTTTAGGGGAATGAAATCCCTCACAGAATTAACTGATGGATATACGACTTGTTAGGAGCCCAATCCCTCTTCTCTCATCACAAAACAACACAGTTTCGTGGGGATGTTAAAATAATTGATATAACATTTTATATCTTCAAAAATTGAATTAATTGATGTTTAGTTTGTTTTTAACAATATATAAATATATATAAAAACAATATATATAATATTGCAATATTGCAAGCTTTAAAATGTGTATTTATGTATAAATTAATAAATATTTTAAAAAGGGATTAGAACAGTAGTATAAAGGTAGCATTTAGGAAGTTTATTACCAACCTAAAATAATAAAATAACAGGATGTGGCTGATCATGGCAGTGTGAACAGAGGTTATTGTTGAGCTGTTATTGCCTCCTCAAATTTGACCTGTTCCGAACACCAGAAATTTCAATCTTTTCAATATGAATAAATACATAACCACTTGCAGACTCCTTCTCAGCAGCACAGCATTAAAAAATAGGTGTCTTTCCTCCCATCTGGACCCAGCGGGCTTTGATCTTGGGTGTGACAGAACAGAGATGTTGCAAGTTCCTTTGAGATTACATGCTTCTCTAGACTGGGCAATTTAGGACACTGGGTGTGTCTGGTTGTGACTGGAGGTGTATAATACGGTGAGTGCATCGACTCTGGGGTTACCTGATGCTTTTTGCGATCAGATGGGCCAGAAAGGACAGCCCACTGGCCAGCCTTACATTAGGAGATGAGGACTCTCAGAGCCTTTGTCCCTCTGCTCATCTGGGACCTATCTTGGTCACCCTTAGGTTTCAAGGATTATGGATTGCCAGAAATCAGCCTGTGATGCGACTGATTAGATCTGTTACGGACTTACATGCTTGAATAGTAGCTGCCTTTGTTCAGCTTTCCTAGTAAGTTGTAACTATCTGCTTTGTTAGGTTAATGGGGTGTTTTTATTGACCTCACATGCTTAGCTAACAGTGTTTTAATGACAAAGTTATGGATACCCTAAAGAAATATACAGCCCTTTTTCTATCCTCCACAAAGGATTCAGGAGGCACTCTTGCATGATGCTCATTTCAATAATGACAAGATCCCCAATCTCAGAAACAGAAGATATCGAATGGTATACATTGTGGTGGATGCAAAGTCCAGAGGTGTAAATGTTGTATTTTTCCCAAAATCTATTCTTTGGCAGCTAAGGGACTAGTACTAAAATGGCGATAGTATATTTTCTTTGTGAAATGGTATTTTGGATGGCAACTTCATGTTTCTGGCCACAGTATATCTCCCAAACACAAACCAGGCTTGGTTGCTGGAGGAGGCGTTGGCTGGCTTGCAGACTTCAAAAACATTACTTTCCTGCTGGGGAGGAGTTGACATTATTTTGATCCAGAAGCTGTTGTTTCGTAAACACACAACTCCTTCTCTATACTAAGATGCTTAAAGTAAAGTCATTTTAGTCACCAATTGATAGATTAGTGCCAGCACTTAAACCCCCACATGTAGAGAATTAACTATTTATGGGTGCATCGTGTTGACCCCCCCAAAATTTTTGAATGGTATGCTGGGAGGATCATACTACCTGATCATTTATTGTGATATTTTATATCACAATAGCATATACACCTAAATCATGGAACTTGAAGGTCAATAGGTTATTGTTACCAGTCTAATAGGAAAATTGCAATTGAAAAGGGAATGACACTTGTATACTTCTTGTCTAACTAAATGTCATGAGCACAGCAATGCACTTGGACTAGATTGTTTCTCCCTTCTAAAGTGTGTTCCTTAAAAGTATTATTTTGTTGGGCAATGTATAATTCCTCAGGGGTGTAGGCACAACATTCCAACAGTTCTTTTTGATTATTGCATGTGAACGTCTTTTCTTTTTTTAAAAAGAATGTTGAGAAAGTATTACAATAATAAGTCCATACCATAAATGAATGCCTATAGATCCATCAATCGCTATTTACTTTCTAATCTGTGATCGCTACTTGTCATATAGTTGTTGTACATTACCTGTGCTTTTGCTAGGTAATTTGGCAATTTGTTTTGATTGGGCTATATGGATATATTTGTATATTTATTATTATTAATATATTTTTCTCCCTATTACAGGGTTTTACTTTTATTCAGTGTTTATTTGTATTTCATTTAGAGTTTTTTGTGTTTTTAGCATCTTTTTCAAATCTAGCTAATTTATTAACGTAATTGTAATACATTTTGTTAGTTTGGGAGTTTGTCACACCAAACCATAAAAGTTAAAATATACTCTAAATATGTCAAATGTGGTTTATGCAGATAAAAAAAGGTATCAATGTGAAATTATGGTAAGGCATAATAAAGCAAATAGTCTTAAAAAATAAAATGTATTTGAGGGAGTATTTCAATGGATTTGCAAAGCTGTTAATGGTAGATTAGGTTGTAACAGACATTAACAGTCATATACAATGCATGTTTCTGCAAACATAACAGCTTCTAATTTTTATTTGATGCAAAGACAAAACAGATGCTAACAGCAGGGACGACTACCAAGGTGGCGAATGCCCTCAAAGCCAGTTTAAGGTTTATAAAATAGTATTTACATTGTAGAGCATCACTGAACCTGTTTTGCTGATGCACATACCTGTTCAATAAAACAATGAATGAACAGAATTTTATTCTCTAGCTTTTATTTGCATTAGAACTGACTTACTTGCCATACAACAGTCAAGTCAGAATTAAAAATGGAGGAGCATAAAATGCACCTAAAAGCATGCTGGATTTTCCAATTTATACAGACCCTTGATGGTCCCTAGTGTTTGACTGGGGAATCTAGGTCCACCCAAAGGTAATGAAAGAGGGCTTACCTTAAAGGTAAAAGGTTTAGTTTTCTGTACATAGATATTGTTAAACAGGTTTGCTTTAAAGTAAAATTTAACTAGAAAAAAAAAACTCACTACCTCGGGAGCTTTTCTGGATTCAGTCCCACATCCCCCTTGTATATTGTGTTTGTCCTGGCACAGAAGAAGTTCTTTTGCTTATGTCACCTGATCTCACACAAGGGCAAGATTGTGGGACATATCCTGCTATAAATGGGAAAAAGGAGTGCTGTCACAGTACTGGCAGCAGCCCAAAGCACAACATCCTCACCTATAGATGCTATGGAGAAGACTGGGCTGTTGCTTAGACTCTGCGCCCCATGCAGGTGTTTGCCCATTGGGCTGGTGACACGGAGGGTCAACCACCCTGCCCTATGACATTGTGATAAGTGCTGATTTCACTGCGCATGCATGAGATTGCCAGTTTTTCCCCCACTGAAGAGAAAAAAGTCGGGTATGTGCAGAAAGAACAACCAGAAGCCTCCTGGGATGCATGATCTGGGTATCCCAGGTGCCTCTGTGCTCCCAAGACAGAAGGAAAAGGACTTCACTAAAAGGGTTTTTACTCCCCCTTAAAAGAAGGTCATTTTAGCTTACATAAAAGGTTTCCTTATCCTTTTATGTAAAGTAAAAACGTAAATTTAGATCTGCTTTAAAAAAAAAAGTGCCGCATTCTTAGTATAGAAATCAGGACTGGACCTAGGAAATGGTTTTGTTAAAATACATTTTGGTCAACTCTACCTGCAATCCATTTTACTTTCACATATTAGACCAAGACTGCTTACATGTAGCAATAGTCTGTTACCATCAAGCAGTTAAATTTGTGTTCCTTTCTCTGCCCAATATGTTGGAGCTACGATAATGCTGAAAATAGGTAATAAAACATAATGGCAGCTACCTTTCTGAATTAAGCTGTAGATTTAGGCCCCTTAGAAGCCATAATCAATGTACCATAGGTCACATGTAGCCCCCCCACCAATGTTTGAAAAATATGTTACCATAATGACATAAATTTATATGATTACCATTATGAGCCTCAATGGTCCTGAAGAATACACGCTGTTCAGTTTTATGCATAGTTAATACTTTCAACGATGAATAGGTTGTGCTTTTACCACCCAGAGCCTTTACCAAATTTAAGGATGTTTATGTTAGGAGAAGTTCTTTTGGCTGACAGTCCTTGGCGATGTCCCACCACAGTAGAATGTGCTCAGTCTATTCCTTCCAGCAGCGGTGCTTCTCAGCAGCAGAGGAACTCAAGGAATTAGTGCTCTGCGGCATGCAGCATCCTTGTTTCCCTTTAGCTGTGTTTTCCCTTTTGGCATCCTCTGCACAGGCTGCACAGCTGAAGGTAAACAAGGATGCTCCATGCTGCAGACCACTAATTCCTTGAGGTCCTTTGCTGATGCAAGTGCTGCCGTCGAAGGGAATAGAACAAACAATATTAGAAACGCATACTGAGGGCATTTTGTACAGGAGTGGAATACAGGAGTGACATGCAAGATACACTGAGAAGCCTTGTATGAGGTGTGACAATTCACAGTTGTATTAAATTGTAAAATTAAAAAACATGTTATGCAATTAGTGTAGTGTAATGGAAAGATATACATTTTAGAACCTGTCAGTAATCATGGTTCTAAATGGACTGAATAAGGTGTTTCAAATATCCTTCTATTTTGGGAAAGTCTGAGCATTGTTTTCCTTTCCAAATGGAAAACTATTGGCTAGGGATGGACATTATGCACAACACTGGTATAAAAGTTGGTGGATTTGTTATCTGTAAGAACATGTAAGGCCATATTAGTTGCCAGTTAAAAGTTAACAAGGCAGTATAATGCAGTTCTGTTATGTTCTACTGTATATGTATAGGTCACGGTTTTCTTCTGGTTTTAATAATGGTATTAGATGTAGGATATTCTTTAATATGCTATGATAGAATGTGGCAGCTAATATTAGCCATCTGTACAGCCTGATCCTATTTAATTCATATTTTATTATTTATGTCTAGGTCTTTATTCGGGGTGGGTTTTTTACCATTTCATTCTTCTTGCTGAAACAAACCGTATACTTTGTCCCATCCCATTGACATTCCTGCAATATGCTTTAGTAAAGGAGGAACATGGACAGCAGACTGAGGAGTGTTTTAAATAGTTGTAGGGTTATTTTTATTTATTTTTTATTAAGGCTGTATATTTTACACACCTAGTCATTATATATATTATAAAAATTTTGCACTAATAAATAGAGAAAACAAATACATGCAGAGAGGGTTAAAATTGTGTGCACATAAACAATCCAAAGCTGCCATTAGCAAATAATATTTCTTGCTATATGCTGTTTCAGCTAAGACTGTGAGATCTGAGATGGCTAAGCTAATTTACAATCTCTGTTATAAAAGTTTAATAGAGTTAGACAGCACCCTACCTGCTGAGGCTCCTGACACCTGCCACACAGTTTAAGCAGTCCATCTTTTATCATAAGTGTCAAGGTGAATAATTTATCATAGCAAAAGTAAAGATCATTAATGCGTGGTGTCTTACTTTCAAAGTGTTACTTGTACTTGTCCCTCTGGAGATTATGACCTATAATAAATGTATATGTAACATAGCCCTTATCTAAAAAATAAGCATTAATTAATGAACTAAAAATGAACTTTTTACCAGTAAGGTTAAGAAAAGATTAATTGTGAAAAACAAAAAAAAAAAACTGTTTCTGAGATTCATTGAAGAAACATTTGATACAACACATTCAATGCTATTTCGTTTACAGATCGCAAAAAAAGCAAACACAGAAGAAACATATGACTAAATAAATACCCTACTGAGAGGAAAAAGAATGTAGAAGAAAAAAAGAATAAAAAGTTCGGACTGCTCCAGTCCATTAAGCTTCATTTACGAACCTTATAAAAACTGTATTATAAAAGTTCAAAATGTATCCTATTTGAAAGGTTTATTTAGGAAACTGCTGAGAAGCTTTCCAAAAATCGGTTGTATTTCATATATTTTATTTTCATTTCTTTAATTTTTATTGAGAGTTTCAAAATATGTTACAAACAGTAACATCAGCAAATGTACAAATAACATGTACTTGGAGTCTTATATATCAAGGATTCCGGTGAGTTACACAAAACCCACATACATGTTTTCCTAGACTTCTTTTTTGAACAAACCTGTTTTTTTTTTTTTACATAGGTTCAAAAGCTCAAGCTGAAATTTACAAAAATGTGTCAATATAAATGTAAATTATTTAGAGCAGTTAGTCATGTCTAATTCCTAAGTGGGGCTTTTCAGAGTTTGAACTGAGAGATTGTCTGAATGTATACATAATAAATCAATATTTTTAGAGCAATAGAAGGAAGAAATACGTAATTATACACAAATATCACACATAACACAAATATGATTTTTTGTTTTTTACATTATTTACATATGTACCTAGTGACAAAACTAAATGTGACTTTAGAAAACAGTTTTCTGTAATATTGATGATATGAGTGTGTTATATAAAAGGGAAATGGTATTTTTGCAAAAAATTTAAATTGTATTCTACATATAATTGTTATAAACCAGAGAGATCTCATCTCAATATGAAGTGTAAAAAATAAAATCTACAGTTTTTCAATCTTTTATGACAATAGTGCATAACAAAATGGCAAAAAACATAACATTTTTAACAGGGGAGGGGGGGGGGGGTATTTAGGCATTGGAAATCCAGAGATCTTGGTAATGCCAGATCATAGGAACTCTGGGCCTTATTTTCACTAACCGATTCTCTGTCACTGCTGGCTGTTAAGAATGGCATAAACCATGGTTTATTTGTTTTGGTGTTATTTTTTTCAGTTGACACTGTATTAAAAACAATTAAAAGCTGTCACAAGCGGTGACAAATGTAGTTCAATATACATGTGTATGTAGATCAGAATAAACTGCAACAATACTTTTTACAAGTACATCCAATGACCACTGACATGAGTTACAATGTTTTTCAAGGACAGAGCTTCTTTCTACAGACATGAAATAAGAGGCACACATGTCACCTGCCACTATGACTAAATAAAATGTTATTTTTACTAGATCGCTAGAGTAAAACTGAAAAATAATTTTGTATTTATATAGTGTAGCATGAGGGTTGGACACTGTCAGTGGTTGTAATGTGACTTTTAATGTACTGTAAACTAAAACAAGTAGCAAGAATGTACATAGCTTGCTTATTCCATGTACACATTTAAAAAAAATAGCATAGCAGAGCTCCGCTGATTGCTCTGCTCCCTGATTGGCTGAGGAAAGGGAAATCCTGATGATGCTTGAGCTGTCATCAGGGTTTCCAATTTCTCAGCCAATCACAGAGCACTAGAGATGAATGGGCACAAGTCTCCCCATTCATGTCCAGTGCTGAATGGCTGAGAAACGTAAAACCTCAGCCAATCACAGAGAACTAGGGGTGATTGGAGAAGCTTTTCCTCATTTAACCCCAAGTGCCCTGCGATCCCTCACTGTCAGGAGGATTCCCAGGGCTGTGTTCGTTGCAGTCCTGGAAATCATCCTGTCATTGGGATAACCTGTAAAAAAAAAAAAAGTTTAGTTACACAAACACACACACATTTAATAAAATAATTTAACATCAAAGCCTTGTCCTATTTTTTACATATATTTTAACCCTTTCAGGTAATGAGTTTTATGTACCCCTGTACTCATTCCCCAGGGTGGGGGGGTGGAGATCTGGGAGTCTCCTTATTAAAGGGGGCTTCCAGATTCCAAAGTCCTGCTAAAAACGTTTATAAAAGCCCCTATTGTTTTCAATGGTAGCTTTCATAAAAGCTTAAAAACGCTTGAAAAAGCCTCCATTGAGTTCAATTGAAGTGTTTTCCCGCGTTTATCCAGCGTTTTCATTTTTTAAACGTTGCAAGCAACGTTTAGGATAATGCTCAAAAACGTGCCTGAAGGAAACGTCCTGGTGTAGATTAGCCCATGGGAATGCATGGGGACTTCAAACATGGGCTTTAAAAGCCTCAGGTTAAACGCTGGGAAAACAGTCCGTGTAGACTAAAGCTGCGTACACACATCCAATATTTATCGTTAAAAACGACCGACGAATGACTGATGAACAACAGATTGGCCAAAAAAATGTGACCAATGAACGAGGATTGTCGTTGGAAATGAACGACCGCCACTGCGGATCTGATTGGCCGACGATCTTTCACTATCTATCATGTGTACGTTCGTTCAGTGATCGTGCATGTTTCTGCCGTACACTTTCTCCTTTACATGTCCCTTCCTGCATCGTTCAAACAATTGTATCTAGCGTGTGGACACTGTTGGTGGATTATATTTGAACGATCATATTGTTACAGCATGTACAGAATTGTGCACAATATGATTGTTCAAGTATAATCGTGCATAATCGTTGATCGGTCATAATCATTCGTTTTCTAACAATAATTTTTGGAAGTGTGTACCTAGCTTTAGCCTAATATTGATGTGACAGGTCCTCTTTAATATGCATGTGAAGTACAGGGGTATGTAATAGTGTTATGTATGTTTTTATTATGTAACTTTTTATGTATCCCTTTATAATGTAGCTTTTTATATCTGTTTGGAGGCTGTAGAAGCTCTATACAGTCCTGAAAAAAACCCAAATTTTTCTTCCTATTGACTTTAATGGTGTTCGACTTTGACAATCGACCACCCAAATCATTTTGCTCTATTCGAGCGAATAGCTGACGAATCGAATAGTGAGCTATTCGACCAACACTATTAATGACCATGTGGAGCGATAACTGATACTGCAAGGTATCTGCTTGGGATGCGTGAATATGCCTGCATAACAGTTTTACAATTTTAATGAAAGTTTGAAGTCTGCACACTAACTCATAGGAAGCCAGACACTGCATATTCTATTGCCAAAATAAAAAATGGTATTTAAAATAGCTCTCCCCAACAGTACCGACACACACTGACAATATGGCTACTGTAAGCCTACCCTTTTATAGAAGAGATGCTGGACTACCTATTCCTTCAAGTTTTTGGCTCTTGTGAAAAAGCTGACAAGTGATAAGACCATGCATTATTTTTGGCAGGAAACCTGTAAAGTTTTCCTTAAAAACTTCATGATTTGTGTTACACATGATTTGTCTCTACGAAAAAACCTGTTTACAGACCCCCACTGTCTATAATAGCTAGAAGCAGATTCATTTACAAAGCTTATACACAAGGATACATATTTTAATTTTAAAATGTAACAAATATTTTTAGTTTTGTCCAAAAATATGAAAAATATAAATATAGAGTTCATTAGGTTACTGCTAATACTTTATAAACTGTGAGAAACTATTGTGAGAAAACGGCATCTTTCTTTTCCTCTAGGGAAAAACAGGTTGAAATCATTTTCATTTGAGTTTTTTTTTCTGTCTTGTTTAGAGGTTCCAAATGATGTCCTCCTGTGCCAATGAAGACGATGCAATTTTGTGTGTTGGGTTAGCAAATGGTAATTGTGCTAATTGATAGCTTTTCTCCTGAGGTTGTAAGAACCTATATAGATACTTCCCATACAAATCTATAGGAATGCAAAAGAAGGTTTAAGCAGGTTAAATGCAGTTCACTAGAAGGTTAAATGCACCTGTAATGAATTCTGAAGAAGTGTCACAAACTTATTTACCATAAAGCACAGTCGTTTCTGCTTCTCAAACCCTGAGCAACTAGAGCAATATATCACTGGGAAATACCAAACTAATGAATATAGAAAATGAGCAAATGTTTTTGACCTGGCTCATCCCTGTGTATTGACACCAAAGCATTCTTCAGGACTGCTAGGGTTGTAGTTACCGCAGGTATTTTTTAGTAGATTAAAAAAGTAGCATTTTATTTTTATTTGCCCCAAGCTGCTTGTTTTTTATTATCCAATTATTTACCTACTAGCAGGTAATGCAGGATCACCTGGGGTGCAGAATCTAGGCAACACCTGGTTTTGGGCTGAGCACCCCACGGGTGATGGGCCCGGAACCTTAATGACTACTGCACTCTTTGCTGCAAGGTACCAACAGGTCATGGTCCTGGAAGAGATAGGCATCTGCATAGAGACAGTAAGGGGTGGTCACAAAACAAACCTCAGGCAAGGTGTTGTCAGCATCCAAGTACAAGGTCAGGGCAGAAGACTGGCAAGGGGGCAGTGGTATCCAGGTGGAATGTCAGAGTAGGCGACAGCAAAGGCTGTGCCAGTATCCTTGCGGAAGGTCAGGGGAGGCAACAGGCAAGACTGCATCAGTATCCGAGCAGAGGGTCAAAGCAAGTGGCAGGCAAAGGGATCCAGGTGGAAGGTCAGGTAAGATGGCAGACAAGCGATGCTGGTATCCTTCTGAAAGGTCAGGGAAGGCAGCCGGCAAGGCAGTGTTGGTATTCAGGTGGAAGGTACCCACAGGCAGCAGGCAAGATAAAATCTGCTGGGGCACAGCAGGGAGTGCACACAGCACTGAATGCAGCAAAGACCAGCCAGGGACCCAGACAGAAGCCTGTGGGCAGCCATTGCAAATCTCCCAGGTAAGCTAACTCCATACATCCAAGTTAGAGAAAAGTGAGGTTTAACTAATCAAAAACAGGAGTACCCACTAGCTGTGTTTCAAACAAACGCATTCTCTAGTAAATCAAATGTACTTTGACTTTTTCAACCAAACTTTTGCAGTCAGATTTTTTTTTGGTCTGTAATCAAGATGTATGTTCTTGTGGCAATTTATGAAATTCACATCTTGCAATCACTTGGTTGTTTGCTTATTGCAGATCTGTGCTGACTTTAAAATGTATAACCTTTAGGGGAAAAATCACTTTAAACCTCTTGACTTAAAAACAGCACATGTATTTGCAGTATTGTGGAACATATTTCTCACACATAAATGTCATGCATGACGAAACTGCTCGAATTTGTTATTCATCTGGTTGCTCACAGATGACCAAATTTCTGTCAGATGTAACCTATTAAAATATAGATTGCAGATATTCCCATTTCAATTGGCTAAGGACATGGTAAAGAAATTGCTGAAGGTTATGGCTGTGTATCTCACAGTTTGATTAAATAGCTCCTCTAGTGAGCAAAAAAGGACGGTTGAACCGCGTAGTGTTTATTTGCGTAAACAGGACTGCAAAGAATTACAGCACAGCATCTGAAATGCAAAAATAATCATGGCTCCATTAGTCAAGTGAAACCATTAGAACGGCTGTTAATTTGCATTTTAAAGCCGTATGTTTTTCTTATCTTGTAAATTTGTTATCTTATGTGGGGGACCATCTGCAAAGGCCAGAAGGAGCTTTTCCTCTTCTGTTGATAGATAGATCGCTATAAACAGCTCACAGGAGCTATTTGTCAAGTGCATAAATTCTGTTACTCGGAGATGGCAGCTATATCACTATACATTCTGTGGTGGTGTGCCAAAAAAGGTGTAGATATGTTTATAGTGTCATTACGGCAAATTATAAACAGAAATCAATTGACTAATGATACTATTTTCAGTTAGATTCCATATTGTTTTATTGTTCAAATTTTAGTTAAATGCTATATTTTTGCAATTAAGGTGACTTTGTATTTTACTGTTCTAGGTGACGCTTGCAGTTAACCTTTATTCAGTCTACATAAAATGTGTGTATATCCCATGTAATGTATGTCATCTTCTCTGCTTCCCTCTGGTCTGTGAAATATACCATTGAAAGAATTTTGTTGTATCTGTTCAATAAGTGCAAATACCTGTTGATCTTCAGAGCTGATCTGTTACCTCTTCTTTCTTCATTACTGTCTTAGAGACCTTTTAACTCTCTTAGTTCTAATCTTGGATCTACAGATCAATTAGTCCCCATGCTGTGGAAAGGAAGACAGTGGAAGTGGTTGAGCAAATGATAAATGATTGAGATAGATCTTAAACTTGTTTTCTCCTCATTTTTGGGCGGTGAATCTAGAAATGACCCCAGTTTTTTGCCATCACATCCAGTTTTTATGATACAGGCTTCATTTTTGTCAAAAAACATACACATTTTACATACAATGAAAAAATAATGAAATAATACCTTGAATGTACTGTTTATTTAAATGTCTTTTGTTCATACAAAGGATTTATTGCTACTCTATGATATTTTTTTTTACAGTGAAAATTAATCGGGTAAGCGTTTAAGGTAAAAATTTACGCCTCTAGCTTCTCTTGGAGTGTTCAGTGTTAGGACAATCCTGCTGCATGCTCCAACAATAGTCAGCCATCATATGTACATCCCATCTACCCTGATACCATCCTTCCATGACCGTCAAATCTTGGTGGTATCATTTACCTTGCTCATCACTGATTGCACCAAGGTTTTTCGGGAAGTTAGAAGGATGGCTATCCAGAAAATGCAGCTTGATGCTCAAATTGCACCCAAGCATTTTGTAGCTCTCCAGTCTAGTTTCTGGACAATTTCTGTGTAATTATTTCCTAATGTGTTTCCAAGAAAGTCCTTGACAATGGCTTTGAATGATAACCAAGCACCCTTTTTTTTAACTTCTGACATAGTCCTGATGAAATGTTCATCTTTGATGAGCTCCCGAATCTGTGGACCATCAAACACACCGGCCTTTATTTTTTTAAATGACAGGCTAAGAAATGCCAAAATGAGGTCAACTCCTTCAGATGGCAAAGCTTTAACAAACTGCTTCATCAGTCCCAGTTTCATGTGCAGAGACGGGCATATAATATTCTTTCTATCAACAAGTGGCTCATGTAGAATGTTTGGATCACCTGGTTTTAGGGCAGATCTTGGAGGCCAATTCCTTTCCACCCAATGTCTCTCATGAGCTCTGCTGTGACTGCAAAAATCTCATTGTTAAATGTCTGTTACTTGTAGAAAATAGTTTTTTTATCTAAAGAATCTAGAAATTAAAACTTAAATTCTTAAAAAACAAAACAATACAACCAGATGAGCCTGCTGTGTGCTCCCAGTCCATCCGCTGAACTCCCTGCCAATCCTAGAGTGCAGCTAAGCCGCACCTTGAAGAGGATGGAACCTCTTTCATCATCCGGGCGGCGGGGAGGCTGTGCAAAGGAGTAGCCAGGATGCAAGGGGGCTGCAAGGTTAGATGCCACTGCAGTTGCCGCCCGGGCCCCCGGGCTACAATTGTCAACATCAGCATGAGGGGCAGACAGCCTGGCTATGTGGCAATTATCGCAACAGTTTTCCCCCACTTTTGGGGGGAAAAAAGTACATCCTATGGAGCGAAAAATAAAATATATTTATATATGTGTGTAAGTGTGTGTCTGTATGTATATATATATGTGTATATATATATATATATATATACATATCTTGTCCCTTCAGTGTTCTCACTCCTAATAGCCAAATAAAAATGCAAGATAAAAAAGATAAGTATCTAGCAATATACCTTTAACTAGTTTTAGAAATGGCACCAACCCATGCCAACCCACGCACCACAAACTAATTGACATGACATATTGACTGGCACTGTTCCGGGGATCGTAGAACGGGAGTATGCATACCATTGCAACTCAGCAATAATTACTGATTAAAAGCTAGTTAAAAGGCAATGAAGACTGAAACATAGATTAACCAAACGACCCTCATCTACAGCAAAACCATAGATAGATGGGAAGCCATTATGAAATCATCACTTAAAGTGTCTACAAACATTAATAGCTCTTTGAGAGCCTGGAAGATTTATAGCACTGCTACTGTACTCAGCCGTTGATGCTGCGTATTAAGATCCTTTTGCATAAAAATGCCTTCATTTGGCTGTGTTGTTATTGGCTACAAGTGCTGCCCAGGGAGTTCCAAGCCACAACCACTGGAGCTATTTTTAACCTTCGTAACTGAGTCCTTTGTTTCCTATTTGGGAAAAAGGAAACAGCGGGGTTTAATAATATTAATAGTTTATAAAATTCTACAAGACCAATATGTTTTCAACGCTTTTATGCTGTGTAAAATGTTCATTAGAGCTTAGGTTATAATAACTGTTTTTCTTGCTCTATAATTTAGAAGGTTTTAGTGTTCATATGGATATTGTTTAGCTAATTTGCGGCTATTATCTCTGCAGTCACTTAGGGGCACCTTTATAGATGGATTTCAAGCAAGCAGCTAATCTGTTTTGGTTTTTTTTCTCTCACTGCTAATTTATAGCACTACACTAGATGAATCACACACAGCCAAGACTGAGAAAGTACATAATCATATTTAATTTTAGTGCTTGGTTACTGTAAACATGCTTTTTTTACACTATATTAATCAGTGTTGTGTGGTTCGTAGTTGTTTCACATTTACGCAAAAACTATTTTGCGTAATTAATTATTAGCTCTATCTTGTATACCTACAGGCAATGGTAAACTATGATGAATTTGTTTATGCTGTTATTTTGGTACTTACCCAATTTATTAGAGATTTTAATAATGAACTCTACAAGCTTTAAAAGAATGTGTGTGCTATGTGAGCTTCCTGGGGCTGCTCCAATAATATTGAGATAAAGCTAAAGCATGCCCATGCATGTGATGCTAAATATATGTTCTGTGAAAGTTGGACGTTAAAAGCCCTATATGGCTTTTCAAATATTACCATAAAATGTGGTGCAAACTGTATGTCAACTAAGACAGCACTATTAAAACTGTTAATTCCTAGCGAGAGTGTTAAAAGGGACAATATTACATTATACCAGAGATGGCCATAGTCTAATGTGATGTTAACACTGCCAGAGAAAGGCAATGCTGCCAGTGAGAATGTTTTATTTCCAAGGTTTTTAAAATAGAAAATTAAGCTTGGGCCCAGTGTGGTAAATGTGATTGTAAATCAACTTCTTTGCATAGCTTTGGAGTAAATCTTAGAATTAATTGTGGCTTCCCCAGTAGCTTACACATCACTGCTGATACCAAACACCATATATATATATATATATATATATATATATATATTTATATATATATAGTTACTTCAATTCTGCCTGTGCAAATCAACAAACTATTGCAAATGATTTAGGATTGTTTTGCATTATACCTGTTTTCCTACCAATAAAAGTCAATGAGAATGCAAAAGCAGAATGAGGTCAGTTGAAGATTAGAAGGAGGTCAACTGAAGGTCCTAAAAATTGAGAATGAGTTTAGAAGCAACTAAAACTGATTTTGAATGCAATTAAATGACATCAAATATTAACACAATCCCTAATCCCCAAACAAACCCTCATACTGCATATATTAACAGAGTACAGTGATACCTCGGCTAACAAAGATTCCGCAATCACATTTTATAGCTGAAATTTTGTTAGCTGAAATTTTTGTTTAGCAGGGCCACTTGTTAGCCGAGTTATCACTGTATATATATAAGTCTGCACAAGCAAACTGAACCAGTGACATGGATTAAATGTTGTGAATTTATAGTATTTCTAGAGTTTAATATGCAAATGTTTTTTAAGGAAGACAGTTGACAGAAAAGCAAACCATATTATTATGTTCCTCCAGGACAGTTGTAAAAGACCTCCCTAGCGCAGACAACACCAGTTGGTTATTTACCAGTCCTGATCTGACGTTGCAAGTCCATGTATATTACTTAATACTTGTTTTTTACCCATGCACACTTACTATTCCCAAAGAATACCAGGGTGGCAGAATATGGACATACTGATTTTTAGCCCACCATGCTAAAATGCCATAAAGATTTTGTGTTCCAAAATGTAATTGTAGCAAACAGAATGAGTATTTTTATATGCTGTGTAACTATTAAACCAGAAAAATTTAGTAAGTAAAGCAATGAAAAAAAACATTTGCTTGTCCTCACTTGTCAGGTTGCGATAGACAAACCAAGGGTCACTCTTCTAATTTTTAGGAATCTGTATTATGTAACTGAGGAAAAACTGGATAGAAGAAGTGAGTTTTGAACTCTGTGTTGGAAAGACCATGAACGTTAAGGAAAACTAATGTGTTGGAACAATTACACCAGTATTGAAAACCTGGCAATCGGGAAGTTATGCTTTAAGCGGTTCTTGAATATTAATTATATCGCAAAGGGCTACATAAAAAGCATCATGCCATAGTTTATTTTATTGCCCTTGATAATGAAACAAATGTTTCTGGTGGAGGTCATGCCCACCCCCCATACCAATGCATAGCACCTCGTGTTTTTCAGGATTGGGGGATAATAAAAAAGATGAGGGGGACAGGGCAATGTCACATCAAACTACATGTGGCACTTATACATGAGCCTTCTGCTCCATCAAAACACCCCAATCTATCAAGAAATCATCTTCAAGAAAATAAATTCCTTCTTCCTTATTGCTGAGTATTATAGGGATGATTTAATCTAACTGGCAATTTTAAAGCAATAGGTTGAGCTGTCAAACTTTAAAATGTAATGATAGACATTGTTGCTCTTTGTTTTGTTTACAAAACATACCGATGACATTTAGCACCTAGGTCTTGTCTTTCTCTTTCAACATGTAAAGATGCATGGAACAGATTCCTTTTGCCCATTGACAGGTGCTGTTCACAAAATGTGTTTTTCAGTGATAATACCAAAGGAAAAAAGATACAGTAAATTCACCAAAGATGTTATATGTGATATGAAAGAATTTGAAACTAGCTTTCACTTTGAAGTGCAGAATGTCTGCAAATAACTTTATACAAGTCTTTGTCAGAAAGTGAAGAGACAGAAGAATGCATTTTTTTATTTAGAAAATAGAAAATGAGTTAAAGATCATTTGTAGAGAAGAATGTGACAGTTTAGATCACAATTTACTTTTTCAGTAATACTCAGTGGATGCCCTATCATGTAAAATGTTTTATTTCCACAAATTCTGTACAAGGGTCTATGAAGAATAAACATAAGTTGTTGTATTAAACATATTCAGTGCAAAGAGGACATTTCAATTGGAACAGATTTATTAAAGCTCTCCAAAGCTGGACTTTCCTTAGTGAAACTGGATGAACCAGGAATGGATTTCCTATTTGCTATTTTAATTATAAGTAATTTGCTAGCAAATATTTTCAATCCTGGACCAGATTCATTCCAGCTTTGCTGAATCACCCAGGTTCACTGATGAAAGTGTATAATCTCCAGCCTTGGAAAGCTTTAATGAATTAGACCTAATGAACCAAAAACAAAAAAAATTTCCTGCATTTACATTGAAACCTATAGGGCAGGGCTGTGTATATATGGCTATGGGGAAGTAACTCTAGTTCTTATAACTGACACTTTGATACATCATTCCTTTAGCGTGGACCATCTGTGTTATATGCATCACTAATGTCCTATGTCATCTTCTGACACAGAAGATTTGTCAGTCTGAGTTATCATATTATATTTTATGTTAAAATTGGCATATTGTATGATAGTAAAGGTCATAATGTCACCTGATTCATCAAAATGTCAAAAAATCAGGTGCCATTATGATTTTAACACTCCCTTATGATTTTAACATCTGATTCTCAAAGATTTTTTTTTCATTTAATGATAAAAAGTTTATTTTTAAGCACCCCTGTTATGATAAAAATGGTGACAGTTATTCTACTTAATCTGTTTACATTTATATAGTGCTGTTTAAAGCACTGTAGAAATATTAAAAATCATATATAAAACACATTTCCAGTCTATACATGTGTATTTTTCATTGGAAATACATGTAATAGGAACATAGTCACCCTTAAGCAGGAAGCCCATGAACAACGACCTTCATAGTAAAATTACCATATTTATAAAAGCCAAATCTGTTAATCCTCTTCAATTTTACAGTTGATTGGAGTTCAGATCTAAACCCTGTCATTCTAGTTTGTCATGGATAGCAAGGGATTGTTGGCTATACTCAGAGCAGCTATTCCCAACCAGGGTTCCTTGGAATCCTCAGAATCCATCAGAGGTTGCTAGAGGTACCTTGATCTGTGGATGTTTGACTTAGCTTTTGCTGGTACCTTCATAATTTTTGAGCAAAAGTCACTTTTCAAAATTGGCAGCAAGATATCAGCGATCAATAATCTATTATTAGGATGGCACCCAGATGACCACTGTGGGGGGAACATGTTTTCAGCTCATCATTAATGTAATGGGCATTTATCCCGCTGACACCCAATCAATTGGTTTAAGCAGGGATTCCCTGAAACATCAAAAGGGGTTAGAAAAAGCTAATGTGGAGGGTTAGGCTACTCCTGAAACTAAGGAGCATAGTAAGATCCAGAAAAAGATGTGAGTACTATGCAGAAACACAGTAAAGCAGGTATAGTATCAAGATGTACAAATAGTAGAATACTGCATTATGATCTGAATATAATTGACTTTTACCTAAGAACAAGAATTAGAAGCATATGGGTTGTTCAAGTTACAGATGGACTTTTGCTGCCTGATCTCCAAGATCTTTGTATATCCCTGTATCCATGATCCTTGTATCTAGTATTTAATTACTGAATTGCCTAGCTGGATATCTGCAAACAGGTAGATGGACAGCCAGACTAGACCAGACAGTGTACAAGTACGCAGCACAGGGAAAGAGATAACAATGAGTCTCAAAATACAAATACTAACTGACAGGATCAGACACAAAGCCAACACAGGAAAGATAACAGTATTAGAATTAGATAGAAGAGCCTGTCTCAAATGCAGGAACAGACAAAGGCTTAAGAGTTACATTCAGTACAGTCTAGATCACACACATGTACTAACCTTAGATGGTGGAGCAGGGGTTCTTTTATAGCCACAAACATAAAAAAGATAGGACACAAGTTAAGAAAAATGGATGAAACTGCCAAAGTGCAATCAGCACCATGAATTTCTATCCTGGGAGCATTAACAATAAAACAATGTCATCGCCGGTTAGGATACACCTTTCATCCTGCCACTATCCCAATTCACTCTAAAACCTGTGCTACACTGGCCTTTGCTTTAGGTAGGTTTGCATCTGGGGGTGCAGAAGGTTGGGCTATTTTCCATCAAGTGATGAAACAGAAAAAAAACAGTGCATGATATGGAAAGGTACATTTACCATTAAAATGTGTACAGGCTAGGAGTGTTTTCTTAGCGGTCAGGAAAGATATGACTTTTTCCCAATTGTTTTCTGTATATACCGTATTTTTTGGACCATAAGACACACTTTTTTTCCCCCAGAAGTGGGGGGAAAAAGTCCCTGCGTCTTATGGTCCAAATACAACCTACACATATGCTGTTAAAAAAAAAGTTTCTTACCGTGTTCCTCCCCTGTGTGCGTGTCTCCTTGATGCTGGCTGTGCAGCACGTGCCTGCTCCTGGCTGCAGTGCAGAATGAAACTGAAAGTAACAAGCCGGCATTCTGCACCAGGAAGCAAGCTGCTGATCCCTGCCTAACAGAGATCCCTGCCCTAACGGGGATCCCTACACTTAATTACCGGTAAGTGAACAGAAGGGGACAGATTACATGTGTTTATGACTGTGATGTTGGTTTTTAATGCACATAAAATATTTTAGGACACTATTTGTTTCAGAATCTTTTTTTTCTTCATTTCCCTTCTCTAAAAACTGGTGCGTCTTATGGTCCGGTGCGTCTTATGGTCCGAAAAATACGGTAAGTCCCTGCTGGATAAATTTGCAGCTATGTCACAGAGACCATGATTGAGTATACACTAAACATTCCAAGTTGTCATGAGATCAACAGGTCATGAAAAATTTTCTATTCTCACTTGGTTTTACAAATACATCAATTGTACTAGATATATACATTTTAAAGTTACTTTTGCAAATATGTAGTAAAAGTTTAATAGTTTCAGAAATGTTCCCTCTCTAAAGTAAATCAGTGCAGCTCTAAGAGATGATATTTGTACATCTGCATTTATTGATAAGAGAAATAGCTGGAAGATTTTCTACTGATGTGAAAACTCCTTTATGAACAGCAACATTCTTATACTAAAGTAGTTTTAGAAGAACTCTGATTTTCTCCTTTGTCGGTTTGCTTAGGCATCTAAAAGTCTGGAAGGCACTGAGTGACAGATATAACATGTCATTTAAGCCGACATAGATTTTGGAATCTATGGTTCCTTTTCATATTATTTTTAGAAAAAAAACACCAAAACACATCTTTCATTTTATCACCTAGATCACAGATCACAATTTTAAAACCTTTTCATTTTAAAAGGAATAGAGATATGAGTTGAAAATTTCTGTCTCCTTTAAGTGCCCCAATGCTATTTTATCCCCTTCATATTCTCTGTTGGGCTCTGTATTTGGCTCCAAGCTCTCACAGCTTTGAAAATATATCCAGCCTAAAATCAACGTTAAATATTGATTTTAAAAATGATGACCTAACTAAGCGCACATTTGAGCCTTCAATCCAGCAGGCTACATTCTTGGTAAATTCCATTTGTTTTTGTTTTACTCAGCATGGCTGTTTTTACTCAGCTTTTTTATAGCATTGTTCTTGTGTATGAAACTTTGTATTGTGCTTAAATGGCAATTGTAATTAGAATTCTGGACACATCCATGCAAATTAGTGCATTCTCAGTCAATTCTTTAGCATCTGCCCTTTGCAGGGATATCTCAAAGCATTAGCTCTCTGAATTAAACAGTTTGGATAGTTAAACCTGGGTTAAGGACATACACAGACAAAGAGGCACTTGGGAATGTCAAAGACACCCCACTGGAGCTCATCAGTCTAATTTCAAAACAGTGCAATGTGTAATAGATTTTCTGCTGCATTTATTGTTTTGACTTTAGGACTTTCTTCAATTATGCACAGTTATCTGTGAAGGCAGATTTTAAACATCTGGCAATTGCACATTTTACTTACAGACTCCTATTGATCTTTAAAGTGATATAGCACAGCATATTTTGTGTTTTAGGAGTGATTGCAAAGGGCGTTTAAATTGCGGCAGATGCTTTATTTTCTAAGGATAGATAAGCCTAGAAGACAAACTAAACAGCAATATGCACAGTGTAGCATACAGCTATATGTAAACTGAGATTTGAATACTTGTTGTGGATTAATCTGCAGATTTGTCTATCTGCTGCTTTGCTGAATAGCCCCAGTGGTACTGTGAGTATCTAAATGTTTGCTAGTTGAAGTGGACCTATCACCCAAATTTTTACTTTTCATAAAAGGGTACATAACATCCTGGTTAGAAGAAAAACTAAACTAGAAATCCCAGGCAATATCTGTGCTTGAAAGTCAGTAAAGGTATACTTGCATATTTGTCATATTACCTGCCTATTTGGCACAATATTAAAGTGGCCCCTTATAACCCCCCACATTTCCCTGCAACCTTCCCATCTACATGAGTCTATCCTTGATTTCAGTGTGGAAGGTTACCAAGGTGGATAATATCACTGCCCTCCATCCCCCCAAGTGTTGTTTAGTAGCAGGTACCACCTTCACTCTTTCACTGCCCTGACCATGATACAATGTTCAGACTATGCTCTGTCCCATTGGGGAGTTCACATGATTCTTCATTGTAGCACTTTCTCTGACCTAGTAATGGGCCTTTAGGTATGAAATGGAAAGATAGCCTATCCTCCTCTTTCTTGCTATCAGCACTGTTACATACTATTTAGATTAGGATATTAAGGGGAAAGAGTAAAGCTACGTACACACGTCAGATTTTTATCGCCCAATAATCGGCATCGGCCAATTATCGGGCGAAAATCTGCCGTGTGTACAGTCAGTGTCGTCCATCGTCCGGACGACCGACCTGCCGGATCCACGGACGATGGACGACAGCCGATCCTAATGAAAGGGAAGGGGAGAGCGCGCAGCAGGGTGCCGCTCCGTCGCTCTCCCCCTCCCCTCTACATAGAGCATGAACTGTGCTGTATGTACAGCACCGTTCATGCATCGTGCACTCCCTTGTCGTTGGAAAGGATCGTGAAAGATCCTTTCCAACGACAAAAATTGGAAGTGTGTACGCAGCTTAAGAGAGCAGGCTTTTAAAGGCAAGGTGAAAGATAGTGAATGATTTAATGTGCTATGTTCAAATATTACTTCTAAGAGAGTTCAACTGAACGCTACTCAACATACATACTTAAAAAAACAACAAAGTTTGTGGTGTTATACAATCATAATTATACAATCATAAACAGTCATATTAGTACACAATATCAAAAATCACGCTCCTTACCCCACACATATCACCAACGACTTCCTCGATTCCATATTTTATCTGTTTGAGCATCAATAATTACCTAATTAGTACCACCAACGAACTAAAAATCTAATCTCATGCACTTGCTGCCTCTCAGCACTAATTATCCGATCAGTTGCATCTTGAATTAATTTGGAGACCCCTTTTCTTTTCCCATGCCCTGCTTTCAGTATTTCAGAGTTTCTTCACCTACAGTTTCTTCAACCTGATATTACAATCTCAAGCAATCCCCTGAGGAAGCCTAACCGCGAAACGCAGGCTTGCGCAATTCTAATATTGTTACTTTACGATAAGCCCTCTTGGGACATTCTTACATATTCCTACCATTTAGATTAGCAATTGTCATCCTTTATCACAGCCACACATCAAATATTGCTTGTTTGTGAATGTGATCTGCATTCATGATGTGCCCTGTAATAGAGAATACAGCATTGATATTTCTGCACCTTTCTGCTCCTCCATTGCCACTTCCGGTTAGGCAAAGGGGCCTAACCTCCTGGATTTCTCGCTAAGCTTATACTACAAAAAAAAAAAACATCTCTAGGGTGGGAAATCTCCCATATTACAAATGGTAAAAAGAGAAAGTGTGGCAAAGAATAACAAGTGGGAAGACACTGGATAATTTGGATCATCTTTTAAATGTCAGTTTTGCTTGCATTGAAATTTAAAGTTTGTATTGCAGTTGAACTACAATATTTCTGTTTTAAATTGTGTTATCTGATTAGGTTAGATGTTTAGAAGCATTTTGATTTTTAATAACATTTGCTCTAAAACCAGGATTCTGTACAATGGGTTAAGAAGTTATATAAACTTGTAAAATGGTATTTAGTACAGCTTTACTTATGTCTATGCAACCTTGTAAAACACTGAATTTAGAATATTTATACAAAATAGACAGCACTTGCTGTGTTTTGGCGTCATTGATGTGTATAAAAGTATATGTGACTAAGAGCATGTAAGCACATGATGTGAAAAAATATTTGAAATGTCACTTAGTCTTCCTCATCTGCTTGCGAAAATAATTAATTGTGTGATAATTCCCTAGAAGTCTTTATAGCTAGAATTTCAAGAGTGTAATTCTTTTCTTCTACTTGGGTGATGCGCTATCCAATTTTTCCATCCGGTATCTGGTGCTAAATTGTTGGTCAAATAATCCTGACTTTTACAGTTGAAATCATAACATAATAAAGCCCTAGCCTTTGCCTTCCCATTACATTGTTCTTTGTTTCTTGTTTTTTTACCCTATACTTCTATGACCTGAAAACCTACATTTTGTGAACAATGTGTTGGTTTGGCAACAAACTATTTAGTAAGAACAAGGAAAATTAATATTTATGTTTTCAAGGTCTACAAGATTCTTGTTGGAATATAATCAGAATTAGACAGAAAATAAAAAATCATATGAAAAGACATTTTTCAAAGTAATATTTTCCATTGTTTTGTTAAATTTATACCTCTTATTTCCCAGTGGTCAAATCTGTACCTTTTAGCTCTATAAATAGCAAGTTCTGATACACAAATATAATTTTGTCCATTCACACAAATTGCTATCCTTCCCAATGGAATGGTAATTTGGGCCTCTCTCATACTGCAAGTAACTTGATTCATTCCATCTGAAGGTCAGCAAAAGCTCAGACGCAAATGGAAACCAGCAACCACAATTACATGAAAGTATGGTATGGAATTGCATCAAAGGACCAACTGGCTAGGTAATGCAATTAACGTTTTTAAGAAGAAGGTGGGAAGTCTATTTTTTAAATTTTGAACCTTTATACCAGGCGTGTCAACTGGTGGTGGCTTTGTTCTTTTTCTTGTGGCTTTTTCTTTCCCCTGGAGGTCCCACAAATAACACACTTCCGGTCTTAAAGTGGAACTAAACCCCTCTATACTCACCCGTCCCATGCTATCACAGGGCGATATCATCCTCTTCTCTTCCTGCATACAATCTTTGGCCATCTTCATTGGCCAGGCCTGGATGACGTAACTCCTACACAGATGCACAGGAGTTCTTTCTGGATATCTTGGCAACCAAGTGTTTTTGACAGTTGACAAGAGTGATCAGGCAGGTAATAGTGTTTATCACAGAATGGACATCACCTGTCTTGTTCTGCAATAATGCCCTGCCTGATTAATCATTTTTGAAAGTGTACCATTAAGATGACACCAAGATGTTAAAGAAGAGAGTCATGGGTGTAACATTAGGCTGCTATCCAGGTTTGGAAAAAAATGCATCTTCTTCCCTTCATCCCTTCAAAATGGGAGGTGGGGGAATACGGAGAAAGAAGCCTGGAAAGATGATAACAATGTTTTAGCCTTCTGTTAAGCTTACAAAAATTAACAAGAATATTAAAAATAAAATAAAAACTAATGCAGTAAAAAGAAAATATACAGGAAATAAACAAACACTTTATAAAAGGATTGTCACTATGATTGTATTTCAACATTTGTATTAAAAATATATATTTATAATTTTAATTACAAATATATATAATAATATATATATTATTGTATTGTTTTTGTTACTTTATATAAATAATTGAATTAAATACATTTACATATCATTTTAATAAACATATAGTGCAAAGTGCACTTATAGCATAGATAAGAAGCACTGCCTGCCCACTTTTTGTCTGTCAGAGTCAAAGTATACAAACATTGACTTTTTACCCTAACTCAACAAGAGTAAAACAGAATTAAAAAATGGAAAAATAAACTTTATATTCTCTAAACAGAGTGGAATATTTTTATTGTGCAATTAGTTAAATTATTTTAATGTCACACTTGGGGAGATGGGGCCTCTGGGGGGTGCTACAGCTTGCACAGGAGTTGGGTGAGCCCTGGGAAGGGCCAAGGCGCAGAGTCTAAGCAGTAACTAGTTCTTATCCAGAGCCTCTAGTGGCAAGGATGTTGTGCTGCTGGTTACTGCCAGGTTGCGGTCATTGGGCACACCAGGGTGAGGCAGAATGACGCACAGTACCAAATCACCAAAAGCAGAAGAATTGTCAAGGCAGACAGAAAGCACAATAGGTCAGGGACAAACCTACGGCCAAGAACCAGAAATCCAGGAAATAAACTCCAGTGACACAAGGGCCACTGCAGACACAGGAGAACACAGGAGACACTGAAAGCAACAGGAGGCACAGGTGACACGGGAGACACAGGGATCACTGTAGACACAGATGAACCCTGGAACAGCACAAGGAAACAGGCAGGGAAACACCAGACTAGGCAATAAGGGGTTAACACAGGAGCTGGCAAGGGAAAGCACTGAATTTAAAAGCAGCAGTAGAGGAAATGGTCAGCAAAGCTAGGGGGCTTGGCACTAGTGGAGACACATTGCATGAATGCTGTGTGCTGTGTCTGTGCTAGCTAAATAGCCAGGGATCATTAGAGGCTATTTCCAGATTGGCCGGCGGATGGGTGAAAATGATAAAAAAAGGGGTAAGTATGACATTAAAACACTAAAATGATGTTTTTGGTATAAATTATGGGTAAATGATCTATAAAGGACTTTTCTAAAAATGTGGATATCCAATAATAAATTATTACTGAAAATGTAATAAGATAAAAACAAAAGCTTTAATCCCAACAACAGAAATGGTAAAAAAAAAATCCCTAGCACTGTAGATAAAGGCAAAGTATACATTAATTAAGAACTGACTATGGTGTAAATAATAAAAGTAAATAATAATAATAATAAAAAAAAAAGTGTATACTTAATGTGACTCACTTTTTTAAAATCTTTGTAAAATACAGGTATTAGCTCTCCTAGCACTTATGCTGCTGATACCTACTGTCTGCAGTAGCTTTATTGTCTAAAACATTTTTAGCATGTGATACTTTTGGAACTCCTAGATACCTGCTTTCCATCTGTATGTGATGTCTCCTTCTCTCCCCAGCAAGATACACATGGGTCCAGGGATGATGCACAGTGTCAAACATGGGACCCTGCATTCAACATACAGTAAATAAATAGCTACATAATTTCTTATCTCAGTTTGTCAAACCAGTATGAACATGAGCAGATAGCACAGCACGGTGGAGTGGAGATGGATGTTTGTGGAATGCGCTAGTTTGTCCTTGATCAAAACATGTTTATACTTTTTACTTAACTTTTTTCTCATTTTGCATAGAGTAGGAAAGGGTTAGACTACCTTTCATGCTTGCATTGCTGTATGTGTTCTGTGGGATATCACTGGGGGTTGCTCATGGTAACGGGATGCCTACAGGGCAGATAATAGGCAGAAGACTCCAAAAGTCCAAAAAAACAGCAGTATTTATTTCCTTAGCCAAGTGTTACAGCACACTCCACAATTGTACAACAAAATAATAAACAGTAGCCCGGCTGGGCATCTGGCTACCTCACTGCTTCCTTTCTCTTTCTAACACACATTATATCACCTCTGTTCACTCACAGTTTAAGTCTTGTTTGCCCACTGGCTTTCCTGGAGCTCTGTCC
>NC_092858.1:77656700-77681357 GCF_032062135.1 Pyxicephalus adspersus | reverse complement strand
TGCCTTCTCAGCCTGGAGCCCTCTGGCTGCCTTCTCAGCCTGGAGCCCTCTGGCTGCCTTCTCATCACACTCCAGCCTCTGACTGATCACACTCCATCCACTGACTGATCACATTACAGCCTGCAACACACTGGCTGATCATCTCCCCTCTTGTTCCTGAGTGCAGGTGAACATAACCCAAGTTAGGCTTGGGTTGGGCCAGGGAACCCACCCTTTCACTCCCTTAGGGCCCTCTAGAACCTGGTTTCTTTTATAGGAAACCTATCCAAACCTAATTATATTCTCTTTCCCTGGAGCCTTTAACACTTTCCCAGCATTTCTTAGGGACACACTGTCACAGTTCTTACTGGGTAGATTCACTTGCTCTCTTTGCCTTGGTGTCCATTGTCATCAGTGCATAGAAAGAAAGAGGTGCTTGCCTGCCTGCTAAAGTAAAATTATATTACCTGTTTATCTTTTACAAATAATCAAGTCAAAGGGTACTTGGAATAGGCTGACCCAAATCATTGGGTACTTTCTAATGACTATTTCTTAGGGGATAATGGTTAGGAAACACTGTTCTGTAGAATCAAAAAACCAATGATGTTTATATACAGAAAAAAAAGTTTTAAAAAAGTGCATTTGTCCTCCTGGAAGTCTGTTTTTTTATTGAATTAACAAAATATTATCCTTTCTTTTTCTATTGTCATAAAAAACAGATCAGTAAGCAGCTGTGTAGTAATCACTGTGTGAGCAATAGGAATGGGCTACAATGTTAGAGATTATATACACAAGTTGTTTCATGGGTCTATAAAGCAATAAGTCATTTAAGCATCATGGAACAATCTGGGAAATAGATATGTGGATACCTACCTGTCTCTTGTTTTCTCCTTTACACAAAAATACACCTAAAAATATTTTGGGGTTAATGTAAATAACAGGGAATCAGACATTCCCTCAAACTGTCCCTCGTGGGAATCTTCCAGGTTCACGCGTTTCAATGGCAATAATTGATTCCCACCAGGGAATGTTTGAGGGAATGTCAGTTTCCATGTTTTATAAATGGAGTCCTTTTTGTATTTATTTTCTGAACTCTGGTGTAGAGCACATATCCAGGTAAATATTACATTCTTCATTTTAAACATTATACTGCTTGTGAGATTTAGTTTAGATGAATTGAAACAGGGTAATAGTGTTAATCAAAAGAAATCCATTGTCTGTTTACTCGAAGCATTTTTACCATAAAGCAACGGAATAATAGAATACAGCAAGAAGCTGTGAGACCACTAATACATTTTATCTCTGTAGTTTGTGGAAGCAGAAAACCTCAAACAGAAATATGTGATGTAAATACTCACAGCAAAATCTAATAAGCACAATTCATGATAATAGTTTGTGCGTAGTAAATTTTTTATGTTTACTTACATTTTTAACATATTATATTACTTTGTTATTATAAAGTAAAAAATGTATTGATGTATTGTAGCTGATTCATATTCTACCAGCCTAGTTTTTTTTTATTTTGTGGATTCATTTTTGTACTTTTTTATTATCAATGTTCCTTACACAACTTACAATTTACTAAGTAATATTATGTGGTTTTATAAGCTTTTCAATGTTCTATTAAACATGTAAAAATTCAACACTGATGTAAGCAATTTTTAGGGATATCTGTAACGGTTTTACAAAGCCTTTATTTTGAATATAGTCTCTAAAAATTGGTGTGGTGGCCATTTTGAGAAATAGGTTTTACATACTGTTTTTCAGGACTATGCAATGACTGTACTTTACCTCTATTTTTTTATTTTATTTTTTTTTTCTATTATTTCTATTTTTTGTTTATAAATAAAAACTGTTGGTCAGCCATATCAGTGAAAACAATATATTCATATGTGACAACTATCTTAACTGAGAAAGCTTTTTCTGGTAGTGTTTGTTTGCAAAGTTTTATATTTTGGTAAAATAATAAAATAAAGCATGCTTATAAATATGTGGTATTAAAATAAAAGTCGGAGAAATTAAATCATAGTGATTTTTGAATTTAATCAAGAGTGTGGCCAAATAAAAGTATTTATGTCCTATTACCAATCACTCGCCAACCTTTGTAGCTCCAGGTATGGTGGAGAAAGTAATCTTCAAAGCTCCTAACAGAATCTACATTTCAGGGGCTTAGCTAACCCAATTCTTCCATAAATAGGTAAATATTTGAATGTCCATAGTCTGGACACATTTACATTTTAAAATATATTACATACTTCTGCTGTGGATATGGTGTCTTAGTGAATAAAATGTATTTCAGATAATATGCTATAGAAAATATTTTTTCTTCTGGAGGTCAGTGATTATATCATACAAACTTGTGCCAAATCCCCAGATATAATTTATATATTTGTAAAGACCTAGAAAATTTGGGACTTTTTAGGCACTTTATGTCAACTACCTATTTTAAAAAATTTAATTTTTTAATAAAATCACACGTTTTTATTTCTCATTCTGATACAAATCATTTAAAACAAAGCGTGACAATGATGATTTTTGTTACTATACTCTAACTCTAATAAATACTTTAATACAATTTTTCCTCAACGCGTTTCGCAGATGTCCAGGTACCAAATGAGATATCAAACAATTACATTCCTTAAAAAGAGACATCCCCCTCAGTATATGACCGCTATCAAAACTCAAATAAAAGTAGGGGAAAGCATCAGCGAGAGCTCACTCCAGAAGTTATAAAACCCTTGTTTTCTACTATCTACCAAGCACAATGCTATGTCCAGGGGATTTCCCCTGAACACTCAGGAACGTCTATGATAGTGAGTAAAAGTATTAGTGATTGCTGTGTGCTGCTGAGGATGTGATTCTTGTGGTGTATAGCTTAAAGCCCTGGACATAGAATTGTGCTTGGTAGATGGTAGGAATCCTCCTACAGCACAGCTAACCACCAGTGAAGTGTTAATTGAAAACTTATTGTGTATGAAACAACTTAAGAATCATCCTTACAGGTTGACAATGAAATATCTAATTGAATGAAACAAGGGTTTTATAACTTTTGGAGTGAGCTGTCGCTGATGCTTTCGCCTGCTTTTATTGAAGTTTTGGTAGCTGTCATATACTGAGGGGACTGTCTTTTTTTAAGGAATATATTTGTTTGATATCTCAATTGGCTCCTGATGAAGTCAGCTAATATACTAACCAGTTGTGGGAAAAATGTGCTATGTTTGTATATAGGAATATTGATAATTGGTATGATTTTTGATGCTGTAAATAATCTTTATTATCTACCAACTAGATAATGGATAAACAGGAAATAAAGGCATTCCAGAATGTGTGATTTGGTGTGAAGCTACTAATACTATATCAGCAAATTATACTAAAATTGATAAGCAAACGGAAAAGTGTGTCCAAAGATTTAATTTCAGTGTAACAGATATCTAACGTGGACCATTATTTTTCTAACCTTAACTTTCTAAGTGGATCCACCAGCTTTTGATGTTCTTATATATTATGAACATAGAGGAAACACATACAGCATGAAAAGGCTTTTTTATTATCTTACTGATAATCATTAGGGAAACACCTAATTTCTAACCCTCAAAAACATTGATGGAATGCTTGGCAAATGGCAACAGTATGATACGGAGAGATACATTTGATATCTAACACCTAATTTTCTTTTTTCAAAAATCACCACAAATCAATGTAAAGCACCTTTCTCAGAATAACACTGAGGGGGATTTTGGACAAAAGAGACATAATAAAAACCAATGCTTTGCCAATGTATGAGTATTTCCAAGCCAAGACAGGATAAAAAGCATTGATATTTATGATGAAATTCTTGACATAAAATACATGGCACTAGAAAAACAATTTGAATTTCTGGGTGAAGAAGTACAGAAGATGCCTTCAGCTATGAATATACCAAGACACAAAGCACACCTTACTATTGAAGAGATGCTAAATAAAATTACTATATATCATCACTAATGAAATTCATGGCTAGATACCAAAGTGAACAGCTATTCATCAAAAGAAAAATTATATCTTGTAAAAATTTGTTAGGTAAATGTATAAGCTGTCAAAAACAGACAGAAAAGATTCCAAAATGATGCTGACTGCACTTAATCGTTATTTCCTTATTTGTACAGCAAAACATCAAACAGCAAGTCAAAGCTTGTACAGCCTATTATTAAAAATATAGTTTTTCCGAGAATGGTTGGACCATAATGGGTGTTAGCTATATAAACAGTCAACATTCTTCATTCTCCTACTATTTATTCTCATTTGATATTCAGGAACAAATTGAGTCAACAAATGTATAACATTTTTTAAGGAAGCCAATATGCAAATGAAAATAGCCAGCAGCTATACAGCTACCATTAGGCAACAGGAACGCTGTCCCCGATTTATTTTAGCAACCTAGCTCCCGGTTGGTTACCAACATATACAGCAGGGATTTGTTGGGGTGGTCCTAATTAATGGTACCACCCTAAACAACCTCCAGCCAATAAGAACCCTGCCTTGTGTAAACCAGAAGCCAGCTAGGAGCTGTTGGGGAAGTGGCACCATTCATAAAACATTTGGTAAGGTAAACAACAAGCCGGGAGGTTATTAATACCATCTCAACCACTGATGTCCATTGCTCATAATTGTTTACAATCTAGACCAGTGTTACTCAATCATTTTATCATGGGGAATCTCCTGCTATAATTACTATATCTATTAGAAAGTCTTATGGAGTTCATGTCTTTACAGATCAGAGTTCATTTGGTGGCACAAGGAGGACCTACACAATAATATGCTCGTGGTTTTAACGTTTTGACTGATCAATGTAAAGTCCAACAGTATAGCAACAACAACAAAATAACTATCGAAGTCAATGAACAATTAAATGTATTCTACCATTTAGAGTATGGAGAGGGGGACAGAACAGAAGGCCTTTACAATGGCACTCAGATAATTGTTTTAAAATTCCACAAAACTACCATTTCACCAACATCGAAATGCCATATTAGTATGGATTGGGATATTATAGAGGTATATTTAATTTCAATATCATTGCTTTGATCATTATCATGCTGGGACATCCTTGTTTGTCATTGTCATATGTTTTGAGATTCATACGATGCTATTAGTATCATTTCACACTAGTGAATGTTTGTTGAATTATTAACACACTGTTTATTGTATTGTATGTATTTTTTAGTGGTCCAAAAGTACTCTCCATACCCCCTGAGGAAGCCCATATAGGGCGAAACGCGTTGGGCAAGGAGACATAACACTATATCATACAATTGTCACTTGGACCATTCTTTAGGATATACCTGTAAAGTATTTATATGTGTTTGTCCGCAACTGAACATTTTAAGATTTTGGTGTATAGTTTTTTATATTATCATTTAAATAAAGTTTTGTAAAATTTTAAAAAGTTTATCTGAGTGCCGTGTAAAGGCCTTCTGTTCTGTCCCCCTCTCCATACTCTATAATATATCCAGGCTGGGCACTCCTTATATCAATGTGTATTATATCCCTTACATCACTCCCCTTTCCCCATTTATCCTTATCGTCTACCATTTATACAATAGTATAAACATGAATGCTTTAATTGAACAAATAATATTTTGCCAATTTTTACAATATTTGTATTACTAAAGCACTAATATGACATATTATTGGATGAATGTTAATCTCCTCTTTTCAGCACCACTAATGCTGGATGCTAAGTAGGACTAACTTACATTTCTTGTATTAGTTTTCTCACGCTATGGCAAAAGAAGAGTATTGACAAGCTGAGCTGGTTTAGTTGCTGCTATTTACTAATATTGCTATTATTTTTTTCAGGAGAGAAGAAAACAAGATACAGATGCAGCAGGTCAACCAAGTTTTTTCAAGGCTTTCTGATAAAAGATACCACGTCCTATCGTCCCTTCTGTAGTGATAAAACTAATATAACAGCATGGAGTTGCTAACATTAGAGACGCTTATTATGGCTAGTAGCAATAATTGATGTGTTTTATACTTGCCGACAGTTACTTTTTGAAACAGGTTTAGTAAAACTTACTGTATCTAGTAAAATAAACTGTATCTGAGTGCGCACAACTCAGTTTAATCTCTATTTACACTACAGGAGGCTGTTCTTAAAACTGCACCATTACAGTAAATGTCTACAATTGCATCCATATGCAACTTGACAGCAAACGATACAATAACGTTAAAACAGGTCAAATGCTTTCTTGTATTCAAAGCAAAAATACACATTTAAAGCTGAACTCCAGGCTTCCCTCCAGTCCTGAATAATTGTACTGGTTCATCTCCTGAATGGAAATTGTATTTTCATACTGTGAACATTTTACATAGTTCTTAAAACACTTTGCGACATCAAATTAGATGGAGACTGTCTCATTTTCTAAAAGACATTCACAACCAATTAGCCCTGTCCACCCCACCCTGACTGTTTACCTATTTCATTCACTGGATTCACTGGCCTGATTTTCTAAAGCTCTCTAAGGCTGAAAAAAATAGACTGCCATGGGAGAACCTGGGTGACCCAGCAAACCTAGAATGGATTTGGTTCAGTATTAAAAACCTTTGCTAAAAAAAAGCAAATGATTTTTAAGAAATACATTTCAGGTTTGAAGGATAACCCATTGTAGTCTATCTTCTCCAGTCTAGTAGAGCTCCAATAATTCAGGTTCAAGGCATTTAATTACAGAGGTTCAGCATCAGATGTAGGCTTAACCTAGGGTGATCTGCATGCAAATGCACCCTACCTGGAAATGATGATTCCTCCAAACTGACAGACAACTATAAAACATCAGGATTTTTTCTTATGTCTGCCACTCCAAGATCCAGCTTACTCCTTGCATCGGGTATAAGGTCTCTTGAGAGGAATACTAAGCCTATGTACACGTTAGATTTCTGCCACTGGAAACAATCTAAAGAGAGGGGAGAAGAGAAGGTGGCACCCTGCTGTGTCCTCTCCCCAAGGAAGGTACATCAGTCTTCCCAACTCAGTCTTGCAGTGATCCATTAGGGTTGATTGGTGAATGATGTTGTGCTTCTTCAGTAAAATGCCACAAAACAAAATGTATATTAATATTACACAGTATTTATATAGCACCAACATATTACACAGCACTGTACAAAGTCCATAGTCATGTCACTAGTTTTCACTTAAGGGAGGTCAAAATATAATGTCCCTACCATAGTCATTATTATGTCTTTATTACAGTCTAAGGGCAATTTTGGAAGGAATAGGGAGGCCAATTAACCTAACTGAATGTTTTGGAATGTGGAAGGACACCAGAGTACCTTGAGGCAACCCACACAAACATGGGGAGAATCTGCAAACCTAATGCAGATAGTGTCCTGGCCGAGATTTGAACATGGCACTCAGTGCTGCAAAGGCCAGAGTACTAACCTCTGAGTCACCTCTGTTGCCCATGTATACCCAAGCATCTTAAATATTCTATGCAAGAAAAAAAGTTAAATACAGGGGCTGCAAAATATTGTAATATGTAGACATATTTGTTTAATATACTCCTGCAACCCTTAAGTACCTTTAAACTATGCTTATTATACAAATGTTTGTTTTAACTTTTGATGCACATCATATATAGCTGGTGCAATGAAAGATAAAAGGGACTAAGGGTTAAATTTTGGTGTGCATGGTACCGGTATACTTTTTCATCAAATATAATAAAAAAAACTGTGCCTGCAAAAACATAATTGTTTACCAATTGTTTAATTGTGTGACCTTGAATGGGTTTTTTAATTGACAAACACATCAGCTTTTAAAAAATAATTAAAAAAATAAAAGCTTCCCAATTAGAGAATTACAGCCATGCCACCCATGGGCCAAGGGTCAAGAAAAGACAGTTAATACTTGGCTGGAAGAGTCCTCCAGCACTAATTACATAGTGGTGCTTAATATTTTTTTGTCATGTATGGGCAGTGATTCAACCCCACCCCACCCCACCCCACCCCAGCAATTCTGGCGATAATATTATGTTCAGGGGCTTTGCAAATAACATAAAAGATCAGTGTCTGCGCAGTAAAAATAGCTATTTCTGACTATTCTTCAATTTAGACTTTCACAGAAAAATAATATGCTTTTTATTTAGGACATGGTCCCACAGGTCCCCCTGACATCCCCTGCAATTTGTTGAAAGTACTATATTTAGGGGCTTTGCAAATTCTTTCCAAAAATCTCTGAAAAGTCAGATTTTATTGTGACATTCCATTTTTTCATTTTGACCACAAAAGTTGATTATTACAATCAAAAATGACCCTAGTCCATATTAGGGATACATTGAAATCTTGCATACATAGATCTCTGAACTTCTTTCAAGCAGAAATATCATGGTTGTCAAGCTTTCAACACCCCAATAAAATAAAAAGATCTTCATTAACTTTCTTTATACCTTTAATTTCCAGCTACCTTAAAATATATTTCCTTATGTTTCTTTGTTTTCTAAGGTAAAAGGATAGAGTTATCAGCTGCACACAGCTCAAATCCATACCCACAACCCAAATAAGCCTGCTCAAATAGATTGTCAATAAGTCTGCGCAAAAAAAGTAATCTCGCTGGAATATTCCCTGTTATATATATATTGATCAGAAGACTGGTTTAGAATCTTGTTGCTGCATTCTACGATTAAGGACATATCTGTATGGAGAGGATAAAAGAAATCACCATTACACTGTACAGATAGGGAAGTGTGACATGGAACAAAGATGCCTTAGGGATTTACTGCACAATGTAGCTATTCACAAAGAGCTATCTGAAAGTTATCACTTGTATCAGCCCAAGTTGCCATTATCTGAAAGCATTTCCCTAGCGAAGCAGGGCAGAAAATACATGCAGGAGTTGAACTAGATCAAACTTTTTAGTTCTTTTAAAGTTATCCACAGCCTTTTAATTAAAAATACATAGACTGTATCTGTTTAACATAAATGAGTGCTGTAACCCTGTAGAGTTATTCGTTATTATGCTTTTATTTTGCTTTTCCACACTGATGAACATTTTCATTGTATACCTTATTTGAGACCCAGTGATGCCATCAGAGGTCTCTGAGCCTCTCTATGTAATGCGGGCTGGTAGGTGGAGCTGCAAAAATGCTGTTCATAGCTACCTGAAAACATTACTGTCTCCTCAAGAGCCCTCCATTCCTATGCATGCATTCCACAGGTGTATTTTATTTTATTAAAAAATGCATCCCAGAAGTCCACTATCTATTGATGATATCACAAGCAATTTAGTGGTGCACAGGCATTCTTCCAGGATTAAATGGCTTCAGTTCTATTCTGCTAAAAAAGGATTGCTGACACTGGATCAAGGAGCAGGCTAGACATAGGGTTGGAGACTGGAACGGGTACTCGTTTAAGTGCTTATTTAAAATTCTACATTTTTCGAATGGGCCATCTCAAAAAACACTAAATGGGCCCCAAGACATTTCTTTTTAACATGGGGAGGGAGGAGTCAAAAATGTAGATTCATTTTAAGGATTGTAAGGATTTTGAAAAGAAAGAAAGATCAAGAATCCTAAATCAAATAAAATATTTCCTTTTTTAATGCATCCTTAAATTTGTGACCCATTGTACCATAACTTATCTACAAGAGGAAAAAAAAGCTATAGAATAATTCTAGCACAGCAGCATTAATTTATTTTATTTTTTTTATTATTGACTTCAAAGAATAATTTCATCTGTATAGCTCACAGAAAGTCTGTTCTTTTTGAAATTTTAAGTCTTGATTGATTTTGATCATACTGTTAAAACTGTGCCTGAGGTTCTTGTTTTGGTAAATTTTTAAATTAGAGGTTTCTAATCCTCTTTAATGCTGAGAAACTAGCCACTTCAATGGCAAAGCTTATTTTGTTGATCAGCTTTTTTGTGGTAACTGACTCCAGTAATCGTATGAGACTATAAATAGTAGTTACCTGGCATCTGCTGTTTGTGTGACGTTTTTCAGCCATCTGCAGTTTGAGATAACTGATATATTCCACTTCTAAAATAGGGATTTTCCTCAGATGAACCACAAAAGTGCAATTTTTGGGTGAGAAGCTGCACTTTCCCAACTGTGTCTTGTATATCTGATAACTGAATGCTCAAATTCGACCTTTAGATGTCTGATATACAAAACATGTATCGGTTTACATTAAGAAGACACAGTTACTGACATCTGTCTAAAAATATAGAATAGCTGCAGTTAAAGTGGAACTTTACTTTAAAAATACAAAATTCAGAGCGGGCGGGTTGTTTATTGAAGAAGGAACTTCTTACCTGTGTAGCCCTGTTATGGGAGGGGGGGTCATGTAAATGACCCTCACAAACCAGGCTATGGTGCTAACCTGTGGATACCAGAGAGGATCCTGAGCCTTCGCTATGTGGAAGAGTGAGGATACTAATAAAGTTGGCAGTGCCTCCACCGAGGACAGGGTCTCTGTTAGCAGAGGGGCTCCCTACCTGGGACATTAACCAGAAATAATAATAATAATAATAATATTATATAATAATAATATTATTATAATATATAATAATAATAATAACATTATATAATAATAATAACAATAACCAGTAATAATAAACAGTATTCGAGGAACCACTACACCCAGCATACAACATTAACCATTGCAGCTAAATGAACACATAGATGCTGATTCCTGAGAGACAGGATTGGAGATCCCAAGTGGGGTTATCCACAGTTGTGAATGTGAGAAATTGTTCCCCCCATCCTGTTGCGATTGCCCCCCCCCAGGTATATCTGTGCACAATTCTCTTTTTGTGGTAAGAGGAGAATTGTGCACAGATATACCCGGGTATATATACAGTCTATTACCACAAATACCTCCAGTACTGATCCGTATCAGCATGAGTTGCAGAGGCCTCTGGAGTTGATTGTAACAAAGATGTCCTGATGAGATGATGCTGAAAACATCAACAAAGAGATCCTCCAACTGACAATTGGGCTGTGTATGCTGTGATCCTGGATTGCAGGGATGCAGGCAAAGTCTCTGGAGTTCAGGAACAATCTGTCTGCACTACCACTTACTCCCTAGCAATTACAATAATCTGCAATGGAACTGGACCTCTGCTACCTATGGGCCATCAGATGCCTAACCTATCCTAGCTGTAACTAGACAGAGGGTGCAGATCAGCAAAGATAACTGAAAGGGTAGAACCAATGTATATTTGTGTATGTAGCTGATACGCTGACAGTAGAAATTTCCCAAAGTGATCTCTGATAACAGATATCACATATACCCCATTAATACAGAGGGTAATAATCTCTGATAACATATATCACATATACCCCAATAATACAGAGGGTAATAATCTCTGATAAGATATCACATATCCCCCATTAATACAGAGGGTAATAATCTCTGATAAGATATCACATATACCCCATTAATACAGAGGGTAATATTATAATACTGCACTACACACAGACACAGCAGTCAGTGTGTTCTGGAAGGGATGCAGGCACCTATCCTGGCTGAGCACATGTTCTCATCTCTGCCCCTGTACTTCCTGCATTTCCTTATATCCTGGTGGGGTTTCTAAGGCCACCATCAGGGCCCCTACACCTGCCTTTTCAGAACTTTTTATGTACACTCTGTTGTATGTTCCGGCTTCTTCATCCAACCCTCTTCCGGATTTTGGATCTTTAGCCATCTTGATTGGCTAGGGTGGAATGATTTATGTGCAGTGAGTTAATTCTCAGCAGCTGGGCTTTCCAGTTTTGGATCAAATCCGGCTAGAATCCAACACTGAGCTGTGCATGCTAAGGTAAAGCTATACTTGTAGAAAAAAAAACTACCATTGGGATACAGACAGGCTGCATATAGTATGGAGCTTTGAGATGTTGCCGGGGTTAATTTATTGTTACGGGTTACTCCCCCTTAATACTTAAAGTGGAAGTAAACAAAAATCTCACTTACCTTTACTTCTGCAGATCCTTAAATCCCCTGGATCTTGCATAATCCTGGAAAAGTCCTGGCACCACCATCCTCTTTGCTTTTTTGCCTACATCACCGAATCTTGCACAGTGCAGGCACGAGATCAGATGACGTAGATCATGAAAAAAAGAAAGCCAATCTCACCGCTCATACGTGAAATCAGAGTTTTCTTTTTCCCTATTGAGGAAATAGCTCCTTCTGCTCATGCCCGAGATCAGGCATGCGCAGAAGGAGCAACATGAAAACCCGAAGCCTCCCGGGATGCATGACATACGCATCCTAGGAAGCTTTGCACTCCCGTTTGCAGAAGGAGAGGGGCTTTACTCACTTTTTTTTTTTTAAAAGGGTTTTTTAACCCCTTCAAAAAAGAAGGTAATTTTTATCCAATATAAAATAGGTGTCTACCCTTAGAGGGACCAACCTATGCAATGTATACTTTAACAAACATGGGGAAAAAATTGAATATTACCTGAAACCACAGTCATGTGATCAAGTTCCAGTTCTTTGTATTAGTCTGTTTTATAGGAGGGTTTATTTCTTTACTTTTTTTTCTTGATGTACCCGTATCCCTTTCTGGTGAAGCAGATGCTGCCCATTAGATTTCAATACAGACCATCAGAGGGTCATCACAAGATCTTCACATGATCCTCAGGACTTCAAAACCGGTGTCAGAGCATCACAACATGAGAGGTGGGAACAAGAATGGTCTGAAAAGGTAAGACCAGTATTCGAAAGAATTGCCAATAAAATGAATGTGAAAAAAATTATCCATTGCCAGTTATTTTTAAAATATTTTTTTAAACAGGGAAACAAAATTGGTTCTGTCTGTATCTTTTTTCTTCCTTTTTACAGGTTAAAGTATTTTGTACTTCTGACTCAGGTATGATAGTTCACTTGCTTTTAAATGATCTTTTGAGCATTACTGTTGGCTGCCTTTAAATGGCACTCATGAAATGTGTGTAACAAACCCCTGAGGGCAAGAATTTGTTACACATTTTACATAGGGACACAGCACCATCTACTGTCATAACCCAGGTATAAAGCAAGATTCTTCTATTTGAATTTTGAGGAAAAAAAAGTCTCACTTTATACTTAAGTATATATGGTAATTTTAAAAATAATTAAGTTAGGTTTAAAAATAATTTTAAAAAACACATAAAAAATTACATAGTTGCATCAGAAACCTGCTTTTTTCCTCAGTAACGCTGAAGGTTACAAAAACAGATATTGCAATTAAAGTGTATAAATATATATTCCAATGCCTGCATTTATGATGAGCAGAGCTTGCCAACAAAAAAGATATTTTTCCTAAGGAGGACTTTGATATAGCAATTAAGGAAAGTACTTTCCTCTGCACATTCAAAGGAAAGAATTATTACAATTATTGCATAACATCCTAATTCTAAGTCATCAAAACAGTAAATGTTCATTACATTGAAGAAACCACAACATTTTCATTATTCTCTGTATAACATAAGACCTAAAGCAGAACAAAACTACATATTACCTGACTAAGCAAGGATGGTTTAGCAAACATACATACTATATTTAACATTAACAAGACAATATTTTGCATATAATTACATGCTGTCAAACATAATAAAATGTAAAAAAGTATGCCTGGTAAACATAAGCCACTGCTGCATAATGTACAAAAAAAATCATACACAGCATTTATATAATATTACTATATATAAATGTTGTTTTTGGTGCTTTCATTTTTTTACCTTAAGTGTCCTGATATTAAAACAGTTGAGCTGCTTCTGTCAGGTGATACATGAACCTAATAGTCTTGCTGGCTTGTGGCTGGCATACCCCAAACCCCCAAATGTGTATCAATTTTTCTGCCTAACCCCCCCCCCCCCCCTTTTTAATTAAACTGATGTTTTTTTATAACAGTAGATGTTTTAAAATAGCTCACCTATAATTATTTAATCCCCCTATCCTCTCTGGATTATACTTTTTTTATTAATATTTTTAATAAACAGTATTTATATAGCACCAACATATTATGCAGCCCTGTACATTAAATAGGGTTTGCAAATGACAGAGATAGACAGTGACACATGAGGAAGAGAAGACCCTGCCCAGTGGAGCTTACAATCTAAAAACTATGTATGTGCTTTTTAAGACCTTTACTGTCTGATCTGCCCATTGCTTTACTTAGAAAGATGTTGCAGATTTGACACCTATTAGAAAGTTACTGGATATATGACTGTCCCTTTTGTTTTTTTTACACATCATAACCATATTATTACTTTATAACTAAAAAATAATACAATAATAATTAAAAGTGTATACTTATAAAAGCAGTAACCATAACACTACCATCTAATATCACAACCACCAATCTTTTATTTTGTAGATCTTTCTGTTGCAATGCAGTCTCTTCAACAAAATGGAAGTATGGTTTCCTCATAATTTTCCCCCACAACTATCTTGATGTAAAGAAATAAAGAGAGATTTGTAGTCTGTCTGGGTGACAACCATGGTTATATTCATATATATAGTGGAGTGAGTAAGCAGAGTCGCCCTAGAAGATGTAATATTCTCAGGATTACTAGGTGAAAATGAATGGAAAAAACCTGATACAACAAAAGCAACTACCATATGCAAGGAAAGGCAAGTTGCAATATATAACTGGTTGACTTTTGGTTTAGATACGCTTTAGCAGATGAGTCCTAAATTGGACTTTGAATAATAAGAGCTTATTGGATAACGACATAATCATCCGAGGATGAACAGGAAAACTGGACTGACCTCTCTGAACAAATCACCGTAATGTGTAAAGTGGGATAGTTCAAACATTTGTTTTATGGGAAATGTGTATCAGCAACAGCTTTAGTGCTAGAGTATCTCTTACATATTATAATATATCACTGGAATTAAATGTAAGCCTGACAAAGTTGGCTATCTGCACTGTTTAAACTGTCAAATAGTTATGCAGTGTGTCCAAAGTATATGTGCCAATCAAAGGACTACAGACAGAAAACTAGCGGTCAGTCTACCAGCTATTTTATTATGTGGAAATTTCCTTCTTGACATAGATGTCAGAGCCTATCTGGGCTTTCCTCTCTATGTGCCCTGGGCATTCACATTAAATAGAATTTGATAGCTCCAAAATTAGATCCTGTGTTCATAACCCATTCAATGCTGTGAAGGGACCAAACAGCAGCACTCCTTGCCCTTCCAGCTCTAAGTGGATTTCACATGGTAATGAAGCCCTTCTGTTCTGAAATGACACAGTGGAGACATTGAAATCTGCCACAGAGGCAGTTGATGTGATGTGTTGACGTAGGATTCATGTTGCTATAATAGGAAGTGTTTATTTGAATAATAAGGTCAGGGAGTTAAGTATTTGGTATTCCACTCAGATGAAGCCGTTTGCACAGTGTCACTAATAATTAAAGGGGTTTTTTTCTACTAATCTAACAGCGCTACCTAAATATACTTCACTCTGTTCAAGAAACTCATCAAAGCAGTAAAGTGATCTTCGAGGTTATTAATCTCTTCTGCTCCACAGCTGGAGCAAATTTATTTGCTTGAATTAGCATGTAATAAACTTATAATAAAAGCACATTCCTGGTTTCTGAGAGATACCATTGGTAAACGGCTGGCAGTATCATTCGATCAAAGCTAATATTCACCATTTTGTCACCTCTGGAGCCATGGCTAAAATTCAATATAGGCCCAAATAAGTAGTTAAGTGTGCACCATGAAAGTTTAGCTGTAATAATAATAATAATAAGCACCTTTTTCACACAGAGCAGCCCAAATCTACAGGGAATTTGCTTCTAGTTGGTTATTTTGACCCTGGACTCTCCTTGCTGTAGTCATTAATTTTTCTATGAATTTCAATGAATTTCATATTGCAATGCCTAGATTTAACCCTTTCACAAGAGATCGCCATACTTGCTTGAATGTGAATACAATTTTATTTATTAGACATCTGACCGCTCATGCAGATCAGCGCCATAAAGCTTTCTAAACACAGTGATTTAATTTCTAAGTTTCGTAGGTGACAGACAGCTGGGTACAATGTAATGGTTTGTTGAATCAATCCCAAGTTTAAAGTAACTGGAACAACATCATCACCACGTCTTAAAGAGTAAAAAACTGTTTAGTGAAATGTTAAAAATTTGGTTAGCATATCATGCATTATTTCATTTCAAACCTAACTCAACATTTCTGCAGAAACTGATTTGGTAAAAAATCCAATCATCTTTGTATTCTGCAATGAGTAAAATGCACAAAAATATGAGACTTGTGAGAAACTCGGGTGTGTTGTGTAATTCAAATAGTGCTAACTAATATTATATTTTAGTTCCAAGTTTTAATGAAACAAAACAGGGAAAAAAATGAGGGAGGTAAACACTTTGCCTAGGCACTGTATTTGCATAGCTAGGTGCTGTGGGTTTCAGAACTTTCAGGTGATCATACATTTAATGGAAGGTATGTTTAGGCATGCACATGTGCCTGGTTTTGTAGTGCTATTGCTACCTAATCTTTTTTTATCTATTTTAAGAACATATGAGGATTACGCCAGTCGTACATCTGAGGATACCCAGTTAGCATAAATGATATTAAACCTATAAGTATACCACTACACCTTTACAAATCAAAGTGTGAGTGAAGAAAGGAAGTAAGTGAGCATTTGAAATACTTCAAAACCTAAGTGGCTTATTATCACTGAGCACTCCTTAAGATGTAGTTGTGGGAACACATGAAGCCATATAGATTGTACTTACATTTATGTAATTTCCTAAGAGGGTTTAGGTCCCAGGTTTCTCAATAAAACAGTGAAGAGAAAAATGATAATGTCCAAAGTACAGATAAGCATCTTACAGACACTAGAATTTTCCTCGCCTAAGACGATCATCTCAGGTGCAGATCTAGCTTTACTATGTTATATAGTAATCCACATCATCAGATTAATAAATGACAGACCAATGACAACCACTATAGTTTTTTATGGGGAGGACACAGTGGGTTACCTTCTCTTTTACCTCCCACCTTTATACAATATAACAGTGCTGTACAGCACTTGTTCATTCCTACTATAATTGAAAATGATCACTAATGATAATTTACAGAGACAATTATTAAATGTCTGTGCTAGGCTTTATTCTTAACAACCAATTCAGTTTGAATGTGCTACAGTGAAATGAAATTCAATTCTCACAGGTTTCAAAATTGCATCTCTGTTTGTATCAACTTTTTTGATTACATAAAATACTTTTAGGTTAGAACAGGGGTGTCAACTCTGGCCCTCAACATCCTTTTTTTTGGCCCCCAAAGGAATCCTAAATATGAATTGCAGCTGGCCCGACACTGCATTGAAATAGCGCCCCTACTACAATTCCGGGCATCACTCGCGTCTATAGACCAGTGGCCTCTCTGCTTATGGGAATTGTAGTAGCGGTGCTATTTCAGTTTCAGTTTGGCTAGATTTTAATTTTGGCCCACTGTGTATTTGAGTTTTTCACCCCTAAGGTTAGCAGGTTAGCTTGCTCTGGGGATGTCAGACTTATTATTTCTCGACTGCTTCGAGAGCCACTTATATGGAAAAGGTAGGTGCCTACGTGGTTACAGGATACCTGTGAAAAAAAAAACAGAATATGCAGCTTCGAAGGCAAATCAGCAATGGCAGCTTCCATAATTTTCATAGACTCCTTTTGAGGAACATGTTTACCCTAGATAGATTATGCTTTAGGTTCATTGGGGAAGGGTTTGGTCCTCAGCCAAATGGTTAATTGGTATAGTGACCCTTACCCTATCCTGCTGCTGCTAGGCTTGACTTTTTTTTAACCTGCTCTTTAGGGTTCTGCTCCAAAGGTCCAGGAAACAAACTGAGTATAGGTATCCATATGGGGTCCCACAATAGGACGGAGGTGCACAAAATAAAAATATATAGGAAGGTAATTGATTTCCCCTGACACATTTGTTCACACCCTGGATCACAGAAAAAAATTATAAGAATTGGTAGCAAAATACAAAAAGTTAAATATTTGATATCAAAGTATTAAGAAAATGATTGTGTGTGAGAGAGAATGTGTTTGTAAAGCACATTTGTGTGTATGTAACCAAGCTGCAGGCACTATACTCAATGTGTTGAAACATCAACCACTGCTGGCCAGATGATTTGTATTTTTCTTTAGGCTAACCACCCTCATTTCTAAATAATTTTGCTTAGACCCAACATATTTGTAACATAATTCAATCAATATATTCATTTATTTCACAGAATGGTAATTTGTATAAGTCAGCATTATCCAGAAAAATACTTACATTACTGGATTGGTTTGAAAAGCTTATTCACACTTATGATAGCTTTAATATGCATTTATGTTAATGTATGCCGATTTGGTGATTGAGATGCTGGAGTTTTCCTGCAATCAAGGATTTTGAACTTTTAATACTATTTATTCCATACCCTTACAGCTATAATAAATTATAGTGATTTGAAATGATAAGAGATCTCTGCACTGTTCCATGGTTAATTAATAATATTAGGTTACACTGTAAATTAGCTCAATCTTTTGCTGGCAGCCTGAGTGAATTTTTTCTGACTATTAATATTATTCCTAAAAGTATTCATAGCTATGTAGTAGTATGTAAAAATTATAACTGTTTCTTCTGATTTTATATGTTAGCATAAAAAGTCCCCTATTTAATTTTCTGTTTGCAGTTTTAATAATATATAGTTATATAATATGTTATATACTAATCATAAAAGCCTCATTATGAAAATTCCTGACATTGAATCACACAAACAAAAAGGCAAGATTACAATTGTATGGTTTCTAATGACAGCCCTTTGTTGCTAACTAGAATGTACATATCATTGTTGGAATTCATATCTGAGATAACCTTCACTCCTATACAAAATGCACTGTCAACAGACTATCTTTGATATTAATGCAGTAACATCAATGTCTTCAAGATTCTGTAGAGCATTCTTAGAGTCCTTTAAGGGCTTTGATATGGGTACAAATAGAACAATTCAGCAGCTTTCCTATATCCTTTTTTGGAATCTCTGCATTTGTGGCTCCTGGTCAAAAAAACTGTACAGCTTTCATAGGACTTAGGGCTGATTTACCAAAAGATTTTAGGCTGTTTACTTAAAGTGAGCATACACTTCAATTGTTTATGTTAAAATTTTGGTGTATAATATGGGTTTACTTTGGATATTTGTAATAGCACACTGAGTTTCTTAATGTATGCACCCTACACTCAGCAAATACATTCTGCAGCAGTCCCTTTAATGAGTATTTGTTTACTACACTATAGTCAATATAGACAATCTGCTATAAAAAAAAAAACATGTTCCGGGTGCAGGAGCAACAGAATTTTCCCCAGGTTTATCATTTGATGGGGCGAAAATGAACATGCATATTCACTCTAGGGGTAGTAATTAAAGATTCAATGGCAGAGGGTTAAGGTAGGCAAAGTATCTGGTGGTTGTGTTTCAAATCCACTTGGCAGGCGGTCATATTATGCAGTGATCAATCCTGGATAAGCACAAATGGGCTCCTGTCATAGTAATTCCAGAGGGTGGCCAACCAATACTCCCAAGGGAGAATGAATGTGGAACACTGTATCTCTTTAGCACTATAACAAATTCTACCTGTATCCCTTTCTCTTAAAGGGACTTACACAAAAATGGCACTGCATTCTTCCCTTGCTCACAAATAGCATTGTCTTTTATGCCATGTCACATAAGGACTTCTAGAATGACAATCTGCTTGTAGTAATGGATAGGGATCACAATAAGGGAATAAACATTACATCACAAATACAAAAGTAAGATAACAATACGAATTACACAGTCAAATCAAACATCAACTGACAACTAGTCCTAACTACCTTAATTTAACTCAAGTCTTTCCAAATATTAAAAGTCTCTCAAAGACTGCTCGTTTTTTAGAAGCAATTTGCTGCCCCCCAGCAGTGGGGAATTAAAAAGTCAAATCGACAGTGGTCAATCCTGGAAGCATTTACTTGTCACACACTGATTTCATTCTCATTGTTTGATATTTTTATGGACATGCATTACTTATCCTTCAGATGTTAACCTTCCTTGACACTTGTATCATAAATATTTTCTTTCTCTCATTCTAAACCAAGCCTGTTTTTAGCTACCCAACTGCTTACAGGTATATGTTCTGGTCCTCACTCAACATCTTGGTAGTGATTCTTTTAACTCTAAAACTAGAATACAGGATTGTGCAGATTTGGGTGTTCTATGACTATAGATTTCATATACTCACATCTGAAAAGCAATGAAAAAAATTCCCAACTTGAGTTTTCCCTAGAATGTTTCCTTTGGGGGGGGTCATTTCGAATACTCAATCATGTACAGGGAGATTGTAAAATGTCAAAAGATTTTAAGTAGCACATGATTAGGTATTCAAACTTGAGTGAACTGACTCTTTAAATTCTCTAAAGAGAAGCAAATACAAATATTCTACTCAGTACCATGGATTGTATTTTATTGGAAAAAGAAACAATGCTTTAAAAAAATCTGAACGTCGCTATTCCAGTGCTCGAAACTGGTATTAAACCAGAACAGGTGTCAGTATCGTCAAGGCTTTGTTTATTTACTATCTGCATTACTTAAAATATCTGTGCATTGTGTGTGTGTATGTAATTACAGCATTATTTCATAGGTTGATTAAATTTTCCTGCTCCAATGCACAAATTTAAATTGGCATATCTTTTTCCTGTGCAATTAATAATCTTCCACAACAGTTTTCTAAAGCTGTACAGAATTAGATCTATTTTAAATTGGACGCAGAATATATTGTAAATATGTTAACTATTGTTATTTCCATACATTGTGCCATTCCCTAGGCGCATTACTTCAAACCAACCTTCAGTCTTGTTATGGGGTTTCTAATTGCATGGTCTATAGAACAATCCTGAAAATCGTAATGTGCATTGCTGCAGCCTTTGACCATCTATTTTCCACAGATTGACCAAAATATTTGTTTTAATTAAAGCAGAACAATCCAGTAACATTTTTATTTCTGTGCAGAATATCTGCTCATTTGTACATAGTACAATATCTAAAAGAACTATTACCTCTTACGCTTGCTGGATTCTAGTGAATACAAGCATTGAGGATTTGAAGGGTGCCAATACCTTGTCTGAAAAAACAAAACAAAAATCAAACTAGCTCAAATAGGTCTCCCTGCAAAAGATTTTCCTGAATGTGTAGATAAAGTTGTGTTAATGATTTTGCTGAGATGGATAAACAAATGGTAAAAGGAGGACAAAAAGTTTATTCTGTGCTGGACACCCACCTTATGATCTAGGCTAGGCATTTGGTCATTTGAAGACAATGCAATGATCAACAACAATCAGCTGATCAAGAGGCCATAGCGTCACAGTTATGTCCAACCCTTATGGTAACCAGACGGAGGCATCTCTCCGAGAGAGATATTGGAGAAATACGCATGTCTTTTAACATTTCTTCTGTTCCTTCATTCTTCATCCCAGCATTATTTATTGCACACAATTTTGTACGATGATTTAGAACAGACTTTCATTTCCAATGCAACTATGTTTAAACTTGTTTGCGTTAAAGACTGTAAAGCTATGCTACTTTCTAAATGCTTGGAAGATGATCTTCAGTTCACAAAAGTGTAACTCATTTGAATTAGAGAGAACTAAATATGCTTTCCCTGGGATTTAAACATTCTCAACATAATTTTCTCTGGCTCTACTGATCATAAAATCTAGTTGTCTAAGTGATTTACCAAAACAATTTCAGACCTAATCAGGACACGATTATAAAAAATAATTATGAATATAAACTGAGGGGACCACGTTTGTTGACATACAAAAATAAAAATACATAAGTATGGCACACATGATCCCATTGGCTCTAACAATCAGTAAAATCATATCCTTTAAAACCTTTTTTGTATTCCTGATTGTGTCCCTTCTTTCTTTTTCTTTTTATCTGTCCATTAGCTTTTTACCCTTGAATTGTTTACTATGTAATGCTCAATGTCTGTTCCATATGTTTTTACATTAATGACTTTCTAACAAATATGATAGCATCCATGCTAAAATGACATGGGTAAATGGCCTTCATAATCATGGACGTATCTGTTCTTGCCTGTTTCTTGGATTTTTTATTGGAGTCGCTGTCCTCTTATGATATCAATGAGTTATAATGTACTGAAAATAATAGAGCTGGCTGACATCCCTCTCTGAGAAACCTTTTGCCTTCGGAGCTGCAGCTACATTATCTAGGCCACAAGAAACACAGATATTTTAAGATGAGGATGTCAGCAAGGGTCAGTTTCAACTTGGTTATCAAAACGAGCAGTCAAGATGAGAGGATGTACCTCAGACTGCTGGAGCACATCAATCACATTGACAAGGCCTAATCAGACAAAAGGAGTCTTTTCAGAAGTTGTGTGGAGATTAAAAAGGTGACAGAAAGAGTATTATTGTTCAAATCAAACAAATGATTTAGGATGGAAGTTTTAAGTCAACAAGCAAGACCCTTAACCTTAATATCACTCGCATGTGGTCCAGCAATCTTTTACATTTCTAGTCATCTGCCTCTGCTCTGTCAGATCTTTCCTTTGATTTAGTTTTTTTTTTTTTTTCATTTTCAGGTGACATTACTGTCTTTCTTTCAAATTTCAAGTTCTATTTTCCAGTCTTGATTCTGATTTTCACCGACGTGACTGGGATACTCAAATATTTCTTTGTAGGGTGGTAAAGTAAATAGAAACATATCGGTGTCATTTTTCAAACAGCTTTTTTGTTGGGGCTGTAAGACGACAGAATTATTCATATGGAAAGGTGGAGAGGGACTTTTGTTTCGCTTCTACAGATTTAGAAAGCCTGACAGAACACAGCACTGTTTCTGAGAATGAATGATTAAGAGTGAAAAAGTACATCTGACATAAAAGGAAAAGATAACATCACTTTTTTTCCTGGGACTGAATCCTCAAAAGTAGAAAAATATCTCCTTTGTCTGTAAATCAGTTTTGTATAATTTATGGTTTTCTTTTACCTTTAATTATTTATTATGAAACTATGTGGGCGGTTATGTACCAAGAAGAGCTATCCTCGGCTAATCTAAATGCATTGATGCATAAGGGAATCACATATTCTGATGTAAAAAGTAATTCTTGATGGTAGGAGGGTTTACACCTTATGGTGATCCCAACACTTAAAAACCTGACATTTAACTGCACAAATATTAAACAAATGGTTTAGCAACATTCCTTTTGTGATCATATAACAACTGCTGGCCTAATTATACAGCGGATGATTTTCTATGGGCCAACATTTCTGGGACCATAGAGAAGAATCTGACTCAGTCAGGGTTGTGAAAACTAATATTCTGATTAGTATCTTTACATTACATATGAGGGTCACACTGAGAAACTAGTAGGTATTACTTACCCTGCTGCTATGACCCTGTCAAGCTCTATTAAGCTTTAAAAGGCAAGATGGGGAAATTATTGCAACAAATATTAGCAATGAATATGTTAACTTCCCAAAATTGGATTATAGTGGTAAAGTCTATTCACTAGTGATGAAATCTGGAAAGTTTTAGTGGGGTGATAACAGGATCCACAACTCTACATCAATTCTGGTGTATCTTAATTGGTTTGTAAGCTTTAAGTGACTTAGATGCTTTTGAAGAGCTTTGCCCATACTTTGCAGCAAACATTTAGCAGTATTTGTGGTTGTGATGTGGTTGGATGGTACACAAACTTATGCTGAATAGGAGGTGCACAGATATGGTGGTCTGGTATAACTAATGCATACAGTCATCAGAACATGCATTTTTTGTTATCGGCTAAATTTTTTGCATATGTTTTTAACAAAATAGAGGATTTCTTACACAAAATTAATGCAATAACATAAAGCCAAAGATTAGGTAGGGACAAAAATAAGGATATGTCAATAATTATTATTTGGTTTACAATTGTAACCACATGCATTGTGCTTTTTCAGAATGATCTGTGGTCTGTTTTGTGATCGTACGGTTTTGAAGAGCCTGTTTATAATTTTTGTGAATGTATACATCCACCAACTTGCTGGTAGTCCCCTACCTCTTCTCCCTTCAAATTTTTAATCATAATTGAGTTTTCCAGTGAGTAATTTTCCATATTACATTTAAAATAAGATAAATTCAACCTAGTCAGCCTTTAGTGAAAAGTTGGATTTGGTGAAGGATCCATTTGTTTGTTTTCCTTACTGTCCTGTGCTTTAGAAGAATTATTCAACAACACCAAAGTACAGAGACAGTGATAGTTTTTCTATTCATTTTCTAACTTTTAAACTCATTGGACCTGATTTATTAAAGCTTTCCAAGAAAGGAGAAGATAGATTATCATGGGTGATGCAGCAAACTTATAATGCATTTCCTAAAAATATTTTGCTATTTGTTGGCAATAGTTTAAAATCAAACACTATCCACATTCATTCTATTTACTTATTTTTTCATATGGTCTTCTTGGGGTTTATCACATTCTTGTTTCACTCATTCACCAAATTGTCCAAGTAAATGTACTCTGGGTATATGCAGCATTAGATATGTGTATCTCCGGGCGAACACAGTATTATTCTTTACATGTTGCTTGCTGCAATTCAGAGCATACCTGTGTGGTGTTTTTCTGTTGTTAAACTGACTCCTGGCCAATTTATCAAGCACTTTCAGGTGATTGCCTCTATGTTTACT
>NC_092858.1:77646351-77656301 GCF_032062135.1 Pyxicephalus adspersus | reverse complement strand
GTAATAGACTTTTAGTGTGCATGGGATGAATGTCTGTATTTAAAATTTCATGTGTACAATAGACTCATTGGTATGCCACATCTTGTTTCCCTATGTGTTCTGATGGATTCTGGGCCACCATAACGAAACTTTCATGAAACAGTTGTTGTAGTCCCATATATAAACCATGAGCTTTTAAAACTAAGGAATGGAAATGTACCGATAAAACTGTCTTTTGCAATACGGGTGGCATAACAGCTTATTAAAAATGAATAACTACCACCCATACACAGTCACTGGAGAGTACTTTAAAGTCTGAGCACACCTATAGTATATCAAAAATTCTGTAAATAGCTAAAGGATCATTTGCTTTGTAAAATTGGTCTGATATTTATATTTAGAACAACAGTTGGAGGTAAATGCTTGACCTCTATATTTTGTTGTCAGCTATTGTACAGAGGTAAAATATCTTAAGATACGGGAATAATATTGAATATACCTTGGAGGGAGCTAGTACAGCAATTTCAAGCAATTAAATTAGGATTAGGAAATTTTACAGATTGTCTAAATAGATTTATAGAGATAACCAAATAAAAGCACCAATTAAATAAATTTAAATCATAATTATCAGCATTGTTTGTAACAGGGCCCCAGTTGTTACTATTTATACAAGACTGCAATAAACCCATAAAAAAATAAAATTCACATGCAAAAAAGGTAGAATAATTGAAAAATTTGGCCATTTATGTAAAAAAAATCCTTAGACTGTATTTTGTGTTTTCATCAAGCATGCGCACTTCTGATATAAAAAGCAACATTATTAACAATGCAAATTTTGGAGGTACAGATATTACTTGAAAATCCTTTATGTTAAGAGTCCTTGACATCCTGAACAATACAGGTTGGTACTGTACTATCCCAAGCAACCAACTCCTAATTCATAAGCAGGAATACCATGAAATAGTGTGGCAAGCTTCATCTGATAAAATCATTGACCTTAAAACTAAAGATTACCTCACCAACAAATACCCTATACTCCCTACCTTTTTCACATTACCAAAAGTGCATAAGAATTTACTACGCCCATCTGGACGCCCCATATTTTCAGGTATCAGTTCACTAACTGCAAATGCTAATGAACTGATAGATACCTATTTACACCCTTTGGTAAAAAATTACCATCTTACCTTCAAGACACCATAGATGTACTCAAGCTTACACACAACATGGTAGTTCCACCAAAGACCATGATTGTCACAATAGATGAAGAATCATTGTATACCACCATACCCCATACTTTGAGAGTACATACCATCTCACAATGCCTGAAGGTAGCATATCCTTCCGCTCATCACCAATAGAACTTTATTACAGCCTTATTAACTTTCATTTTGAACAGAAATAAATTCACCTTTGACGAATGACTTACCTACACAAACAGGGGGTGGCCATGGGAACAAGTTGTGTCCCATCTTACGCGAACCTTTATTTGGGTCAATGGGAGAAAACCCTATTTTCTAGTCATTTACCAGTAAATATACCAAATATATTATTGCTTGGAAATGTTACATTGACTCAACAAAATGAATTTAACTTGAAATTCACCATGGAGCACAGTAGAATACAATTACCCTTCTTCAACCTATTCATTAGGATTTATGATAATCACACAGTTACCACTACACTTTTTAGGAAAATGACTGCAGGAAACACAATACTTCATGCCAACAGTGCTCATCCAAAGACCCTATTACATAGCATAGTGTTCAGCCAATGTTTCAGATTAAAAACAAATTGCACCAATGAATCAGATATTAAACATCAGGCGAAAAACCTTTGACTGAAAACTGGCTCATTTTACAGTCAGATCCTAAAATAAGGAAGTTAATTGGGAAAAAAACAATGATCCCCTTTAGAAAGTCTAAATCTTTGAAAGACCATTTGGTCTCTAGCCATTTCCAACAACACACACACAGTCAGTGTCACAGTCCCAATCTAAAGAAATCCAGGGTACATTTAAAAGTGGACACTGCAAACAATGCAGCTGGATTAGGGAAGCCCTCATGATCACGCTACCTGATGGTATGAACCACAGATCAAACGTCTATATTGATTGCAATACAGAGAGCGTCATATACATAATTACAAGTTTAAGTGGCTCATTTTACATCAGCAAAACCAAAAGACCATTCAAAAAACGAATTTATGAAAATTTACATTCAATTGAAGTAGGCGAAATTATCACACCTACCTGCCACCATGTGGGCACAAGACACCAATATGATCCTAATATTTTGCAGTTTTTCGGTTTGGGACATATGCCGACCAATCAAAGAGGTGGGGTCCTGATAAAAAATGATTACAAATAGAAACAAAATGGATTGTAAACTTGAGAGCCACACAAATGCCAGGTCTCAATGACACCCTAAGTTTTTAATAAATCTTTTAATAAACAAAAACCTTTTTTTTTAATTTTGTAAAAATACCAGAATATATACTATTAAGTTAGGACTCACAATTCATATTATACACTTATCTGTATATAATTTATCACTTCTGTAAGTTAGGCATAGTCTTGTCCACATGCAATGTGAATATTTACTGATGGATGAATCTACAATCATCAAAGAGGGTTTCTATACCTCTTTTGTATTTATACCAGCAACTTTCTTAGTATATTTTGAAGTAATTTTCTTCTCTGGTATGTATTATTTTTGCTTCCTTTCCATATACCTTTCAAACAATGCATTATGCATACTTATCCATTTATATATACATAAGACCCTGTCTAATATATTGTATTTGCATACAGCAATTTCCACAGCTGAGACTTCTTTAAATCTTCACCCATTGTTTTTATTGTCAAATATATTATCCTTGTATTTGATTTTCATCACTTATACGTAAGTAATACAAAAACTTTGTTCTTATTTTTGGTAATTACTAATAGACTTTCAATGACCTAACCTTCTTTTTGAATATATTATAATTGGTATGATGTACACACTATATAGATATACATGACCTTATTATTTACATACTTGCTTGGAATCCATATCAATATAGACATGTTTCACCTAACTGTTTAAAAAATGTAGTTAGAAATATATAAAGAATCACTGTAATTGAAAATATGTGTAGATATATTGCAATGTAATTTTGACAAAAATAAGTGTTTATGTGTATGTACAGACCATAAAGTTTGTTTACTATCACATCCCTGAGGAAGCCTAATCATAGAAAAACACGTTGGAGCTTATATGACAAATACAGTCATTTTGATCTTATTTACAAGTCGAGCACCTAGGTATAGCATTAAATGTAAAGTGTTAACAGGACTAGGGTAAAACGCAAATGTATGCTCATTGTAATTATGTATTGATCGAATGTGCAAAAATACATTATTAGGATTGTACACAAACAAAATAGCCTCAAACCTCTTTCTTTATTGTTTTCCACTACTTTAGCTAAATTACTTAGAAGTGGCCCCACACTATATAACCTGAATTGAGGAGAGAAACATTCCCTTTTTTACATTGTTCTTTGCACTGCCTATTCCTGTTACTCCAATTCTGCTATACTATAGAAGGCTGATACTAGGTCAAGTTTAAAAATTACTCTGCTTGCTTTTGATTCATTTATGTCTTGTTGGTAAACTTTTTTCTTTAAAAAACATAGCATATGGCCAAATCTAAGAATATGCAGATGAGACCAAATATGTCTAAAACATGCTCCTAAATTGCAGAGAAACACTTTGGTTACAGTTCCTCTCTCTCCAACTCCTCTCTCTCTTTCAACTTTTAAGCAGCCGAAGAAAGTACACTGCAAACATACAATATTTTACATTTCAAACATGAAAATTTAGCATTGCGGTACATAAAATGAACATAGCCTATTCAGTAGCTCAGTGAATCTTGTTATAGTGTCCCAGTCCACTCAATGGCCCTAATTCATCAAGCAGAATCGGACGCTCGCTCGCGTGCACCTATACACATACATTATATATACACACACACATATATATATATATATATATATATATATATATATATATATTTATACCTCTATATACGTATACATATCTATTTACATATTCATAAACAATCTTGAGGTGCAACACACGCCGGCAACGTATGACGCACCGACATCACCCGTAACTCCCCGGTGACTCATCGGACGAGGAGCCGGCTGGAAGAAGAGAGAAGAAGACAGGTAAAGCTCTATTTATTATTACCTCGCATAGGATTACATATCCTGAGTGTGACTCGGGGTTACCGCTTTTAGCAACTTTTTTCTACCCCAAGTCACACTCGGGGTTACCTCTAGGGAGGTTAATATGCAATTCAATAAATCTAAGTCCGTACTTCTTCTTGGAGGGTCAGTTGCATTTCATTGGACTTACACGTCTCATATTTTTTGGACTTGAACTTAAATTCCACATTATTAGCACCTATGTGTATTATGACTATAAAAAAATAGGGGGGTAATCATTTTTTTACAAGATTTTCTTGGATCATACACTGAGCTGTGGATGCTGTTTATTGTACACAAGATTGTGAATAGGCATGTAAGTTTGTTTTATTGCATAAAAGACATAGCATGTACCCTCTAAAATAAAACATCGCCTGCTCACAAACTTTTGAGTTTTAGGTTTAGTTCCACTTTAAATGATGCAGTAAAACATGAATTCTTAAATATGTTTACTATAACAATAGTTTGTAATGAATTTCAGCTGGAGAGGCAGGGGATACATGGCTCTCCAGTAAGAAAGGATGCCTATTGTTTGGACCTACAGATGGTGTATTGGGCCATTGCAGATAAATAGCTTCTTCCATATATCATTGGTCCTTCTCAGCACCCCGCTGCCTGGGTCTGAAATGCGTTTTTCTGCTAATAGAGTTAGCAAACGCATTTTTGTAATCTGTGTTCACTGCACCCTGTTAAATTTATTATTTAACATCACACAGTTGGGCTTTAATGTAAGTTGCACAAGAGGTCTGACTTTAGGACAGTGGTAGTATTTGCTGAATGTATTACCAGCTCATTGATTGAATTTACTTACTGCCTGTCTGGATTTGTCAACTGTTGTTGATTGGCAGGCTGAAGGGGCATTGAATCAAACAAAAGTAACCCATGCAGAGGAATATATTTAATACAGTAAGCTGCTATTCTTAACTACTTAACTGTACTTAACTAGCATGTTGCTTTAATCTATGTATGCAAGGCCCTTGTTTATTTCTATCTGTAGACCATGTTTACTAATGAATGTATTTTAATGTGCAAAACAGTGCACACAAAGCACATCATCTAATTATATTTATTAAATGATTTAAAAAGGTAAAATTGTATGTTTTTATTGTACACATCAATAGATTCCTTGGCTAAGCCTCATTTTTCTTCAGGGGTATAGAACAACTTGTGCCATTAGCAAAACTACTGTGAAGTAGTTGATTAGGTTTAACCACCTGCTCTCAATGTTCTCTACTTGAAAAGTGCTTTTACAAGCTGCTCAGGCAATAGTATAAGGAAATGTCAGAGCCAGGGCAACAGTGCTATTCTTGTAAAAGGCTCAATATGGCCCCTGAGAGAGAAAATCATAAAAGCAATGTCTGAGTGATGTTTTATTGTTGCCAAAACAGCTAAGTCTCAGACTGTTTCATAGCACATGGTCTAAATACCTTTTATTACATTACAATAGATCGGTCTTATATATTTGCACTACTGAGACCAGACAAAGATGTGTTCATAAGAAAAATGCTTTTATTTGGTGTATTACTACCGGCAAGGGTAACGAACTTCATGTGACTTAGACATGTGAAAAAGATCCTCTAAATAGCAGGAAATAGCAGTTTGATTTTTGTTGATATTACATTAGTTGTCATTTGTTTGTGGACATGAACTAATAAGCCACTAAGATAATGAAGGAATACAGAGACAAAAGTGTGGGAGGAAAAGGTTGTACTACGGTCAGGAAAGAACATAGGATTCTAAAGACATCAATACCAAAACAGAGATTATAAAACAGACCTAAGCAACAATGTGGATGCATTGGTTTGAAGCATATTCATTTCATACCATGAGGTTTCTTAAAGGTCATACTATATAGTAAGGAGTGGGAATGTTTCTGTAGAAGACCTGATAATGCAGTTTTATTTTAGGTATTGTTACTATCTTGTGGGATAGAGTATTGTGAAGAAGGGCACCTTCATGTCATTTAAACTCCAGAAAATGCCAGCCCATGAATGTACCTGTCAAAATGAAGGCTCAAGTTCCATTGAAAATCTGTGTGTGAAGAAACTGATAGGAGCATCAAATAAACGGCTTTAAAAACACAGAAATTATTTTCTCAAAAGAATCGTGACAATTTGAAAATGAGGCCTCTTCAAAAAAAATTCAAGTTTCGGTACTGATGGTCAATATGTACAACAAGTAACCTTCAAAGTCCCTATGTATTAAGTGTTCAACAGTGTTTTTAATTATCTATGGTCACCAATGCAACCAAATAGCTTTCAAAAACAGAACTGACAACTAGATGTAACAGGACATACCCTTGTCTCTAGCCGTTTTGTGTCAGGATATACACACTTCCAGTGATTCCATCTTGGTAATGAACAGCAGGAATATTATAATTTCCAATAGCAGTATGCAACAAAACCTTTTGGAATGAGAGCAAGACTTGGAGCTAGTACACATACTTTGTGTATTTAAGCATTTAAACAGGCATATTAAACCAGGCATAGTTGCAGAGAAGATGGTAAAGGGGGAAAAGTGCCCATGAAGGCCATCTGTTGAGCTGATAAAAATGATATCTGTGGTATTTGAACAAAGAACTGACATTCTTCTGGAAAAACAGTCAAAGTAACTTTGGTCCAAAGCAGTTGAAGATCATAAAGCAACCGGGGAGGCCAGTGGAACAATATCACCAATTAAAAACTAATTTGAACTGACCTGGTTGTATTCTCAGCCCACACTGGTTTATTATTACTACAGTCTTTCTTGGAGGGCAGAGATTTCTGATCACAACTCACAATGTGAGTCAACAAAGTCAATCCAGCCTGGGACAGTGATGAACTTTGCAAACTGCTGTGCAAAACTTCAATGATGATGGGCTAAAAAATATGATTCCATCTAGATTTGCATATGGTCATGGTTCAAGGAGAAAAAAACCTTGGCTTGTACAGTTTGTGGGGTTCATTAGTTTACTATCAGCAGAAAGTTTAAAAAAAACTAAATATAAACATGTTTGCTTCTTTTCAAAATATGTTTGAATTATTTTTTTTACACCAATAGCAAATATTTTCTGTGCTGAGTGGACATAAAGCAAAGCAGACACTTCCAATAACAGGCTCCATTATGTACTTAGTAGGCAGACAACACGCTACTTGAATCCTTTGGAATTCATTGTGTATGTCAAGTATACTTTATATTTGGTAAATCAACATGGATTTACTGTTATAGAGCCAGTGGATTTATCTTCTTTTTTAAAATAGTGATTTTATTTTGGGATGTACACAATCTCCCTTTAGTCAAAAAGTTGTAGAGTGTTAAGTAGTCTTAAAAGATGGCTACCTTCACCCCCTCCCCTTTTTTATTTTTTTTTCTCTTCCTGTTCTTTGCAAATTTGTTGTGTAATGTTATTGTTTACTTTATTTGAAAATTTCAATAAAAACTTTTAAACAAATAAAAAAAGCAGCAGTCAAATATGGAGTTGAACAAAAATGTGTTTAAGTTCAAAAAGGATAACTGCATTTTCATTCCAAGCAAGTATGAATGAGGAGGTGGAATGTGGGTTATTTAGTCCAGGAGAAGAGGAAAATATAAGTGAAAGTACAGGTATCTTGGGGCTTGTATGTGCAGACGACCTGAAAAGCAGCACGGCAATGGTCGATCCTGGCAATATAAAATCACCAGGTCGGGAAACAGTAAATCCAACAGATTAACACACCAACAGTAGGTCAGCCAAGCTAAATGCTACAACAGACAATTGATGACTGGGAGCAGAGAGGCTATACGTCCTAGTAGCCAGAGGTAGTGTAGAATTGGAGCCAGGAACTAATCTTCTCTTTGGCTCTAGCACATACTTTAAAGGAGACTACAAGGCCTAGCCCTGGGTCACTGCTAGGATAGCGATGGCCTCATCAGTGTGAAACCATGAAACATTTATTAGAGGACACCTTTTCAGCCATCCTGCAGCACTGTATTTGGGACATCATAGTAAACTCTTGCAGAAAAAAAAGGAAAGTTGGCCGTCGAACTGTGTCTTTGGAAACCTGCATGAAAGATGCAACCATGTCGAATATAGGGCCCTCCACAGCCTACCAGAGAGATCTGACAGGCAGTGAGCCCTCCTAGGAATATTATCCCAAGAACCATTTTTATCATTCCAATGAGAGAATCTTCCAAGCAGCACATGCAAAACAAACCTTCTTGTTCCAGGGAAACACTTATCAGATCAATGTTTACTTGACTTAGTCAAGTAACCACCATAGTCAAGCACCACACCATGAAGCCATATCTTTTTATCCTCCAGTCTTAAATGATCCACTAGGGATGGGTATTCTTTGAACTGGAATTGTGCGCAAGGCCAACATTATGTAGAAATTGAACCAGATGAGAATAAAAAGTATCTTTTGGATTTTGCATTTAATATTACTTCCAGCCTGCATTCCCATCCTTAAGGCTCTTCTGGAAAAATACAACCTTTTATTCCTTGCAACCATCTAGGAAGTAATCCTAAAAGAACCAGTCCTCTCATTCCCTGACCAGTCTACAGTTGCAATAATTCCATTCGTTTTTGGAGGGATGAGAAAATTGCTACCATTCTGTTTCTTCTCTTCAGTTACCAAAATAGCCCTACTCACTGTAATTCCACTATGCTAGCAAATTTTGTAAAATAAAGTTTTTTTTCCACCTTGCAGAATTGTTGGTTGAAACTGTTTTGGTTTCATACCAGATTAAAAATGTCCCAATATTGTCAAGACATGTAGAATCTGTTCCCCCCTTAACATTGCAGGTCACATTATTTTGTACCTCTCTGACCCCTGAGGCCACCTCTGGACCACACAAAAGTGTTTTTTCTGTGCCTGGTGGGGAACACCTCTGTGCCCAGGAAAAGGTATGCTTCTCCTTTTTGAACCCAAACTAAGTGGATCACTACAGTCCCTGAGGTTAGTGTAGATACAGAATCTATCTTCTGGAAAAATATTCCAGTATCCCAAAATACCTGGTTCTTGTTTTTCCTAATCTGTTACCTCTTGCTTTGTATTTCTCTCCACCATTCAGCCACCATTACTATTTCCTACCCACCCCCTTCTTTTCTTCCTAACCCCTACTCCTCTTGTCCTCCCATTCAGAGGTTGTCATAGCTATCTAGTACTTAGTTAAAGGCCACGGTCACGGAAGATCAGGAGAGCAGATATAGGCGCTGCAGGCAATGCTGCCCAGATAGCAGCAACCCTGAACAATGGTAATAAAATAATTTCCATATTTGCCAACAAGTTATGTTGGCTTGTCCACAGACACCCCACTCCTACTCTAAAAACTAGATTTAACATCCACACTTCCAATTTTTTTCTTTTCTTTATAAATTCCATCATTATTTGTCAACCTTTGACTCTAACCCTATCAACATTTCTTCTTACCTCTTATTCCTTTGTGAAGAGACTTAGAATACCTAAGCTTCACAGCGCATACGTAGGACTTTACAGGACATACTTAGCTTTCATGTCACAACTGATGAAATGCTCCAAACTATTGAAAAACTGAAAAGACTCAAAAATCAAGCCATTCTGGTTTTTCAACATTATTTATAGAAAGATGGCAAACATCATTGCTGCATTCTTCATGTAAATATACAAAAGGCATGGGCAAACTACGGCCCGTTGGGCTTTTCAATCCGGCCTGTCAAATATTGGTACAAAATTGTTTACTAGCAAAAAAGGGTGACCAACCACTTTTCTCTCTGAGTTTTC
>NC_092858.1:77620814-77643178 GCF_032062135.1 Pyxicephalus adspersus | reverse complement strand
GATCATCCGATTCTGCTTGATGAATCAGGGGCATAGCCTTAGAGAAGTGATGAGAATTCACTGGGGGTAAAATTTTGTCTGTGAGTAGAATAGTTTATTGTCTCTCCATTTGTTCTTGCTTTACACCCCCATCAAACCATTAGTCTTCCTTCTACAAATTCATATCAGTACTGTGTAATGTGGAAGATTTGTCGAAAGGTAAAATCAAGAACCAAAAGAAAGCCTAGGACTCTAACTAGATAGATCCAATTAAGATTTATAGAGTCCATAGCAAGGCTGACACTAGTAGCAGTACATCTATTCTTAGGAAATGATGCAGAAGTGTTGGAGGGGACATCAGATTAGTCAGGGCTGCTAGTTTCTTACATTGTATAGGGCCATTCCCTAACTATTCCATAGGCACTTGGCCTTCCACATAAAACTTTAAATTAAAAAAAAAATAGAATCATCTAATTTAATCCCCTGGTATCTATACTATATTTGTATAAGGCTTTTAAGTAATATCACCTCGATTCGCCTCATACTATATTTATGGGGCTTGGAGAAAAGATGGATTTTTTACTCAAAGTATTTTTTCAACATCTAATTGACGTTTGGTAAGTGTGAACTGTTCCAGCCTGTGATATATACCTGTAGGGCCCTATTTATTCATTGTTTGTTTGCTCTTCTACTGAAGGGAATAATTGTAGTTCTCAATAACAAGACCCATAATGCGCCTCAGATTGCTGCTTCATTCATTTTTAACAGATCATTTCAATGTGTACAATCTGCACTGCACTATACCCTCAGGTATAATATCTGCACGGATCGTGCCAGTGTGTGATGATGGCATTACTTCAGTTAAAGGAGCTGACATTGTAGCTAGCAAAGATAGTCTACCTAAACCAAAATGTGTCTGCTGACAGTCATACGATTGCTTTTTACTGTAACATTTTTCCGTCACTGTCAAAGAATATTTCACATTTTATTCTGCTTGTCTAGACTTAGAGTTACAGATTATTGGTAATATCTTTTTTTAACTGTTAATCAATTCTAGCATGGTTCCCCTCTAGAACTGAGGAGCTTTAGCTGCTATTACCAGAGACAGCTGCATTTTTTAATCAGTCACTAATATTGCCCATCGGCTCTCTTTAGCTGCTATGTCATGCTCTCCTCTGTAAACTTATCCTTTAACAGTTATTAACAGGTAGACAGTTAAGCAGTTATATTGACATAGTAACACCTTTTATTGTCATACATTATACACAACACATGGCCATCTGCACTGTTAAGCAGGGTACCAAAGCAAATAGACATGACTAAGGAATAAAGACTTAGCAGCAGACCTCCCCATTCCCTTTTTCAGCCCCCAATAAGAACACTCTAAGAATAACTGTTATCAAAGTTCGTATAATAACATACCATTATCATAACATTTAAACATAACAAGATATGCTAACAGATTCAACTAAGCAACATTCCCAGGTTGCCAGTTCTCATAGGGATTTACCACCACATTCGGGATCTATGCCAACCTGATATAGCTGTTCCCAGCCGCACCATCACCCAGCTCTAGAACTATATCAAAACCACTCGTAGCCTATCCCACACTTGAACTTACTTCACCTCCTTTATTAAACCGTTTAGGAGACTCCATACAAAAGATGGGTCCCCCACCTTATTTTTATTGACACCAAAGAACACTGCCCCCGAGGAACCCAACTGCCAACCCATCCCCAACCATTACCCATCATATAGCTTCCCAAACATGAACCTCTGCCCAATCACAGGGAGGGTGGGAAGCTTACTTGCACAGCAAAACTTTTTTGGATGACGTCACCTTACCTTTAAGCCCTCTGTTCCAAGCTTTACATCTGACCAATCCCCAAATCTGAACCTTCTAAAACCTTAAACAAACCAATAATGCTTGCCTGCCTGCTCTGCTGTTCTCCCTGTCATGCAGACCCTCCTACTTGCTCGTTCCAGGCCTGCCTATATAGCAACCGACTACATTGCACAGTGTAACTTTCTAAGGAAACTTTCATTTAGAGACATTTCTGATTTTTTTATGTTTTGCATTGAATAAGTATTTAAAGCTAGAAGTGAATGAATTCCTTTAATGTAGACATGGCTGTTCAAAAAAGATGTAATTCTTTGTGTCAGCAGATGACAAAAAACACTTATTTCTTTGCTCTCTACAATACTCCAACTGTAACAGATCAGCAGAGGTGAATGCACTAAGGTAAAATATAAAAGCTTAATTTGACAGCAGTGTATGTTCAGTTAACAAAATGCTAAGTACAGTATGCAAAAAGCAACTGACAGATACTTAGTTTTCTGCCAAAATAAACTGAGGCTTTAGGTTCAGCAACTGACAATAGAGGAGTTTTTGCTGAACTCCATGAAAATCGCTAAATAGAATATATATACAGTTAAAAAAAAAATCACACAGGAGGGGTTGCTGAGTTCCAGACTTTGCTCAAAAAGAAGAGAGCCAGAATTATGAAATAACACATTTATTCAATATATTCCCCCCTGAGACTGATGCACTTGGTACAGCATAGTTGCAGCTTTTCTAGACCGTTCAAATAAAAGTCCTTTGGTTGGGCTGCAAACCAGCTCTCAGCAGCATCTTTGACATCAGAAATGTCCTCAAAACATTGCCCTTTTAGGTGTTTCTTCAAATTCGGGAACAGATAATAGTCCCAAAGTGCCAGGTCAGGTGAGTAGGGGGGATGGTGGACCAATTGGGTTTTCAATTTGGCAGCCACAACGTTGGACGTGTGCGCAGGTGCATTGTCCTGCAAAAAAGGATCTGTTTGGTTAACTTTCCACAGTGTTTTGTCGTAAATGCCTTCTTTTAGCTGGTCCAGGAGGTTAGCATAATACTGTCCAGTGATACTAGAGCCCTGAGGTAGGTAGTCCACCAACAGAATACCGTCTTTGTCCCAGAAAATGGACGCCATGACTTTTTTGGCCAATTTCTAGGTTTGGAACTTCTTTTGCCGTGGGGACCCGCTGTTGGGCCATTCCTTTGACTATTCCTTGGTTTCAGGATCATAGATGTGGAGCCAGGTTTCATCCTCAGTCACTAACCTAGCCAAAAAGTCCTGTGCAGCTTTAAAATGGGCCAAAACGGCTTTGGATGCTTCAGCTCGTTCCTTCTTCTGATCACTGTTCAAACATTTCAGCACCCACTTCGCTGAAAGCTTCCGAATGTCTAGGATAGTGGTGATAACAAACCCAACATGCTCCCATGAGATGTCAGGTATCTGGGTATCTTTTTAGCGGATATTCGCCGATCCTTAATAATCAGCTCATGGACAGCATCTCAGGTTGCCGGGTCAGTTGAGGTTGGGCGACGCCCACTGTGGGGCTCATCTTAAACAGTGAAATGCCCAGTCTTGAAACGAGATTTGCAGGTTTTGACAGTCCTGTAGGAAGGACACTTCTCCCCCAGTGTTTGTGACATCTCAGTGTGAATGTCCTTTGCTGACTTTCCCTGGAGAAAAAAAATACTTCATGACAGCCCATAACTCCAACGACATGAAACTTGCTTGTGCCTCTGCCATCACAGCTTCTCACTAAAAGAAAAAACAGTTTGTAGAATTGCAAAGACCTGATATTTGCACAGTTACATACTAAGATATTAGGTTGTCATATGCCCCCACACTCATTTTTCTATTTCATCTGGAAGGGGGCAAAGCCAGGAACTTCTCAGCACCCCCTCGCATTTTATTGTCCTATATTCTTGGGATATGCCCCCGCTTTTACTGTTTCTCCTTCGCTTAGTTGTATTGGGGACTCCGAGATGCTGATACTAGGTCAAATATAAAATAAGATATAAACTACGTATTGTGTGATGATATATGATACTACACAGATCTCTAAAAGATGTTTTCCGAGTTTCTACAGTCGGCCCCCTATGACACTTAGGTCACCCTACCCTACCACAATAGTTTATTTTGGTAATAAAATGACAAAAGCCCCTATGTTGGGGCTCTGGATCAAAATGGCTGAATTAAATAAAGAGTTCTTCTTCTCTCTCTAGTTGTCTATTCCTCTAGCAGTTCTCTAGGTGTATGGACCCAAAGTGGATGTATGGTTATTATACTGTACTCCATTTCACTAATGAAAATGCACAAACTGTACAGGGCCAATAATAACCATGATATGGGCAGTCAGGGTGTTTTTATTACTTATGTCAATGTGTTACTGGCTGTCATAAGCATACCGTAGGGACAGTTGATGAATAAAAAGCAGTAACAAACTGTGCCTGATAAAACATTACAAGCTGCATGAAGTCAAAGTAAGCAGGTACTTCTAGACTGATTTTTTTTATCTTAACCTTCAGTTTGGTTCATTCTCCAAATTCTTTTGTAAGAAACACTGTCAGATTTTAGCAAAGTCTTTGAACTTTTCAGTGTCGTGCCCATAGGCTTTGTGTCACTTGCTTATATATGAACCCTAACACTGACAGCATTGCAGTAGAACAGCAGCTCTTTTACTGATGCAGCATAGGTGATCTGTAATGAAGACAAAGATACTGGTTATTACATCATGGTAACCTAATACCTACACAAATATTTATTACCAATATGTGTTGTAAATTAGTTAAATTAATTAGTTAATGAAAATGCTTTTTTTTTTTTGTTCTGTGTGAACTGAGGTAGGAGAATGTACATGAAAGGTAACTAGAGATATGTGGGTATACTACTATGTACTTTACAGGTATTAGGTAGGCATGGTTTAGTGTACTGAGACGTACACACAGAGGAGGTGGTGGTTGTTGCTATTGTCTGGTGGTAGCATGCTCTCACCATTTGTTGCTTTGTCCCTTGGGGTAATCATTGATTATATTAATCAGAACAGTACAAACTGAAAGTGCAAATCATTTACATTGAGTTGACACTTTGTACATGGAGCACTTAGCATTATAGTAATAAAGTATATTGAGTAATAAAGTATTATATAATAAGTTTTAAAGTATATTGTAGTAGATTCTTATAAAAGTATGTTTGCCCATCTCAAGGTACTTTTAAGTACATTCACATATCTCAAATCCCAGGGAACAAAAAAGCACTTCATTGGATTTATTTACTTTGCAAATTGTTTATATACATCCTAATGACATCATCATCAACACTTTTTTGGTATTATCCTCAGCTTTTTTGAATCCTTTTCTTGTACCGGTTTTCTGATAAAGGTCATAACTAATGGTCAAACTGAAAGGTATTTACAAAGGGCTTATCATTGTAGGCTCTCCACTTGTGTCAATGGCATCAGTGTGACATCAGTTTGTGAACCTTTTGAGATCATTCTATGCAGGTGACCTCTAAGGTCTAACCTAAGTTTGACATGATTTAAGTAGGTTTTGCATACCCATAGACTTGTTTAAGAATGCAAAACTTGCTTGAGTGAACAGAACCCTCTCTACATGGGCCCTAAAATTAAAGAACATCTGCAGTTATCCAATCTGAACAGTGATCATATTCCTACATGCATCTTTTTGTAAATGTTTTTTTATTTTTGTCCTAACAAACTGTACTTCAAGCACTACATTTTTACATTACAGATGAGCTGTCATTTATGGTCCAAAAGGAGCTTTGGCAATTGAGTTTACTGCTGTTAACCTCCCTAGCAGTAACCCCGAGTGTCGGGGGTAGAAAAACGTTGCTAAAAGCGGTAACCCCGAGTATGTAAACCTATGGGAAGTAATAGTAAATAGAGTCTTACCTGATCCGCCAGCTTCCCGCGCCGTCCATCCCCGGTGACGTTGGTGCGTGTGTACGTTGTCGGCGGGGCGGGAAATTCAAAATCCATTTGTATTGCATTCAATACAAAATAACTGTATTGAATGCAATACATTGGATTTATATTTGTGAAATCAGTACAGGAGGTTAAATGACACTGTTTTCTGATAATTTACAAAGCAGTTACGGAGGAGCTAAAAAGAAGTGAAAAGAGAAAAAATGAATTGTGTGAATCTATGATCTCATAAAAAATCCAGCTTTTGTACCAATCATTGTTTCCAATCATTCGGTATACATTATAAAGTGAATATTCACCAAATTTACTAAGACTTTTAAAACAATAATTCATTTTACTAACTGAACTCAACTTATTTAGTAAATCAGTTTATTTGGCCCTGGTACCAAAGCCCAAATATCTTATATTGACATGTCTGTTCAGGTTATGCAGGATGGCTGCCACTGAGCACTACTGTTTTTTTTTTTTTGTTTACAAAGTGGCCTAAGAATTATGTGATGTGTTCTGTTGTAGACATTTCTGATATTTGGCTATAACATACTGATTCTAGCAAATCAATTATCATAATTTTCTTGCATCCCCTATGGCTACATTTTAAATTTATTTTATATTAATTTTTGTGCCAATAAAGAAAATTATAATAAAGAGTAAATGCTTTTTTAATTATATTGTTTGCCCCAAAAGGCAATATCTCATTATCACTATGCAGTTTTGGGCAAAAATGAGATGCATAAGCGTTTATGTCTTTATTGTTCTATTTTTAGATATAAGACATTCATGTGGGTCTAGAGACTTGAGAATGGGTAATGTTTTTGCAATGTGCTGTGAGCATGAAGGATTATAGTAAAGAAAGACATTTCATTGTGCATATTGGGATCACCAAAAACATACCAAGATGTATATTTTTTTCTAACAGTGTTGCTTTTAAAGAAATCATGTTGGTTATGACAGTTCTTACCAATTATATTTAAAAAAAAAAATAGGAAATTATTTCCTCTAGAATTCCAGAGACTTAATTCATGGTATGATTCCCCAATCAATCTTTTTGGTTATTTTGTATTGGGAACAAAAGGGAGAAGAGGCCAACATGAAAATTTCAGAAACTGGAAAAGTAATAAAATATACATCTTTTCTGGTACATATAGTCCCCGAGTCAAGGACATCCGACATACCGACGCCTTCTAGATATGAATGATGCTTCCCTGGTCGCTCGTGTACAGGATGGAGGCTTAAAGGGGGAGGGGGGCAGTTTGCATGACTTGCAGATGGAATCTTTTATTAAACACAGCTGAGGTTGTGGGTGATCTTAAGAGAGGAGCTGATCTGTAACATCGTGTAACTCTTTAATGACAAAGACAGATTCTGCAACTGTTTCTTTTTGCATATCAAAGCTCAGCTTGCTCCAAAAGCTAATTAATGTCTAGGCTTTATAAAGTTTTTTTTGCTTTGTTTGTGATTAACTAACAGTGAGGATTTTTTACAGTAACTGACACCGTGCTGCCTAATAATATGCTGAGACAAACATCTGTCCTAATTGCATTTATTTAAATAATGTACCTCTTCCAACTTACATACAAATTCAATTTAGGAACAAGCCTAGAGTCCCTATCTCATATGTTACCTGGGGACTACCTGTATACATAACAAACAGCTAAACTTAGTGTAATAACAAGACACCAACAGCAACATACCAAGTGATAAAATGGAGAAAAAGACAACAGTCCAACAATTCTGTAGGAGGCAGTGACAGTTTGAAGTCAACAATACCAACTAAAAAGGCAGGGGCAGCCTAATATGGATGAGCATTTTGTGATGTTAACCTTGCCATAGTTACTAATAAAAGCCCTCTTCAACATTGCTCATTACGTATCATATGACTGTTGACTCCATATGGTGTCTACATGAAAGGCTTTCTTTCCCATAAGTTTTCAGCAGACTTATCCTAAGGAAAATTTGGCAACCCCTATGCCAAAGACTTATAGTAAAACATATCTTGACTCTATTTCCCCATGTCTGTTCATACAACAAGCTGTTACACTCAGCACCACTCTGGGTGATTTTAGGGTATACTCAATTTAAAAAGCTAGAAAGATATTTTGTTATCACAAGTCTGTTGTGAGTGATTGTACTGTTTAATAAGTGTAGGTATTAAAAGAAAAAAATGTTATGGACCTACTGTAATACTTGCTGGCAGAAATTTTTGGAACATTCTATCATATATAATATACCACAGTTATTACATTTCCTGTAACCTTTATTTCCCTATAATCCTGTTTGCTACAGATTCCGAATACCCATTAAATGATTGGCTTTCAAATTTTTTAGTACTTAATCAAAATTAAGACAGGTAGACACATATGTTTAGGGGCTGTCCATGTATTTTATGAAGTTGACAAGAAATGAGGGGAGGGTAAAACAAAGTGTAATTTTAGTGTCATTTAATATGTGGATGACCCTTTATATATGTATAAGACATTACCATAATTGTGATTCTTGTCAATTAGTTTGCTTTGTCCAGGTATACATCATTATATCACTTTTGAACAAATAAAAACTAAACATTGACTAAAGTTATAAGGAGATATAATACCAGAGTCCAAGGTTAGTACCCATACTTACAAAAACCATTCAATATGAAGTATAAGTATGTGAAAGCCCATATCAACCAAGGTTAAATTACTTTTATATAAAAGCTCAAAAATATTTGATATGGTCAATTCTGACAGGTTTTGAACAGCCAGATTTATTCTCTTACCTATTTGACTCATGTTAATCAAATAATAATGCATGTTATGGATTACTGCACTTTGGCATCCTCTTTGCTCTTTGTACAGCCGTCTTTAAAATGCCTAAATAATGTTTTCAACTCAACCTAGAGGGAATACTGTAAGGCAGTGGAAATCCACCCCAGAGAGAAAACTCCTTACCCAAGCATGTCTTTGTATGCTTGCAAAGTCATTGAAAACCATTTGCTTTTCCTGATGCCTCTGTCTCATTCAATGAAAATTAAGAGGAAATTGTTATTATCCGCAGAAGCTAATGACGCTGTTTCACAGCCACCTTTTTCTTCCTAAGTATTTAAAGAGCAGTTACCCAGATGCTTTCCGACTTTCCAATGCAAATGGTAAGGAGATAAATATGAATAATTATAAACACTTGAGCGGCATTTCAGAATGCGCTACCTAGGGCAAGTGCTGCATTTTTAAGCGCGTCCCATAGTCAATCTTCTTAAATTTCCCATTAAATATTGATCAACCCCTGAGACTCCTAATATTTGCTTAGCGCAGATATGTTAGACTTGAATATAAACTGTTTTGCCTTACAGCTAATCCACATATTCAATCAGAATTGATGACAGATGAAATCTGTTTAGTTAAAATGTGCCTGCTGCAGAACCAATGTCAAATAAAGGGAGATAAGTTGTTTTATCAAAACAAAAGATGTGTATGGATGCTGACACATCTTTGCTTGCATTCTGTGCTATAAAATATAATTTTAGGGTTTTAAAGTTATCAAATGTAATTTAAAGAGAAAAAGTATTACATCCACACAGTCATGATTTACCTGTCCTGTTTTCTTCTCTTTTTATTGGCTTGAACCTACCTAGTAATTCATAGCAACATTTTCTAGATGATATTTTTAGCTTTAAATGACTATACTGCTTTTATATGAAGAAGAGAAACCTGAGAATTGCACAGCTTTCAAACTGTGTTTATATTGCGAAGTCAGCAGTATATTGTGAATGAGAAGAAATAGGAGTGATAATAAAAAAAATCCCAATGATTGATTTACATCAAACTAGAGGTAAATGTCTATTTTACGTGTTGTATTATTACCATATGCTGTTTTCATTTTACAAATTTTAATGTTTAAAATATAATTTCACTCATCTGGGTCATGGTAGTAGTTATAATTGTATTCAACTTTGTTCTTGTTCTTGTTAATGCTTAGAACATTTCAGAGCATATCCAAACCACTTCAGCTCTAATAGGTGTCAACAAAATACAATAGTAAATATATCCACACTGGTAGGACAGGCATCCCAAGGATTCATTCATCTAAGCACATTTACCTACGATTTAACTTCTGCAAAATCAATTGCCTGCATCCAGAAAAACATTAGCCCATAGTAGCTAATAGAAAAAATATATATATACATATATATATATATATACTTCCCAAATGTACAAGTTTTTTTCTTAATTTTTCTACCATTAGAAAAGTACATCACCCAAGAACTGTCCCAGAATCCTCTAGTAATGGATTACTACTTTTATCCTACTCCTCCTATCTGGTGCCTTTAGGGTGGTTTTAACCTTGACTAATCACTGAACAAACATGGAATAAACCTTGTAATAACATTAAAATGCTGGCTTTTTAAGCCCCAACCAGTGTGGAGCTTAAAGAGTTTAAAAAGTTGTAAATGTTATCATTGAATTAAATGTGTAAATAGTTTGTATTACATCTTTTTTCTATACTTTAAACTTCAGCTGGTAGTAAAGATGACTATTTTCCCATTCTGTTCATTCTTCCTATTATCTTTTTACTACCTAGCTAATCCTTTCTGTTTTTAGAATTAGCCATTATCTCTCTCAACAATATCCTTGTATTACAGTATCATGAATACAAAACAATCTGTATAAACCAGCGGTTGCCAACTGATTTTGGTGGTCTGTGGCTCTGAACTCAGGCTCAGCACCGCAGGCTTAGGATCGCAGGCTCAGGGTGGTGGGAGGGTACTTAAAAAAAAACAAAAAAAAAAACAATAAAATAAACTTTTTAAAAAAAAAAGAATCCCATCAAGAATGTGTGTAGAAGCAACTTTTACCAAAGGTCCAATAGCACTCCCCTCAGTGTGACTTATTGAGGTCAGTGGTGCAGCTTCCATTCTGCTTGTCAGGATGGTATTGAGAAGTAAATTCTTTCCTTGCAGACAGCACTGACAATAGTGGGACTCTGACACCCCTGACCACCATGTAGGCTACCTACAGAGCTCTTGACAAGAAGTTTGTGAGTGCATACATTACATATTTTATCATGCATGCCTTATACAACTGAAGAATTGGGTTAACCCCAGGAGTGTAATCCATGATAAAATGCTTGTTTAAGATTAAACGTCTTTCTTGCTTTTCCTTGAATATTCTCCTATTGATACATAGGGCCTGATTTATTAAAGCTCTCTAAGATTGGAGAAGCTAGACTGTTATGGGAGAACCTGAATAATCCAGCAAACCTGGAATCGATTTCATAAACACATTTCCTATTAGTGGGCAAATGTTTTCGATCATTAAATCCATTCCAGATTCGCTGGATCTCTCAGGTTCTTCCATGAGAAAAAGATAAAAACATAAATTGCACCAACTGTCATCAAAGTGATTCTCCAAATCTTCAGGTGGCAAATTTTGAATTGTTAAAAAATATTGTAAATAAATGTCTAGGGCACACAATGGGCTATATTAATTAAACAGGGAATCAAACATTCCCTCATGGGAATCTTCCATTGTTTCAATGGCAGTAATTGATTCTCACAAGGAAATGTTTGAAGGAATGTCATATTTCTTGTTTTAATAATAGAGCCATATGCGTAATATTTTCCTGTATAACATCCTACACATGAGGTAGAACTATGGATGTTTGGTCTGTTTAATGTAACCATACAGTTTTCTCTCAAAGGTTGAAAGTATGTAATCATTCGTTCATTTAAAGATCGAATGCCTGCAATTATAGGAGGGCATTGAGATGGCCCTTGTAAATTGTTAAAGCACAAATAAACCCAAAAATAACCCAAAACGAAAAAAAATCACACTTACCTTCTATTCTGTAGACCAGTTTATCCGTCTGGAGGTTTCTTCCATCGGGTCCCGCGTTGTCCTGGTATTCGTCTTCGGGCCCGGCGCAAAGGGAGCGCCAGACGCCGACATCTTCTCCTCTCTTCTTCTGCATGCTTCTTCCCATATCTCGTACTGCGCAGGCGTGAGATCGAGTGACGTATATTGGGAAAAACATTGCCGATCTCACTGTGCATGCGTGAGATTGCCAATTTTTATCCCAATTATATGAAAGCGCTCCTCTCGGAAAGAATGAAAAAGCATCTTGGGCATGAGCAGAAGGAGCAGCCAAAAGCCTCCCAGGATGGGTGGTAGTAGGTAGGTGATGAGGCTCTGCGCTCCCATTCATTCTTGATCGCCTAGGTCAGGGGTCGTCAAATTTCGGCCTTTAGGCCAGATACGGCCTAGCCTGAAGTTCTTACCGGCCTAATGCCAGCCAGCAACCCGCCGCTCTGGAGCAGTGGGTTGCCGGCGGATTGGCCAGGGGGCGTTAGGAACTATCGGAGCCACCCCCTTGCAGTTGCTGCCCCATTTACCGCGGCTGGCGTTGATACTTCCGCCACCGCAGTAAATAGGGAAAGCTCACTGAAGGGAGACTGGATACAAGACAGACAATCCTGCAGACTCCACATGGAGGTCACAAGACACAACGTATGTTTGTCCTGCAGTCCTCAAACTCCTGCTCACACTTTTATTCTCGTGATAGGTGGGCTTGCTTTCTTTGCACATTTAAATGATTATTTTAGATTAGAGCGAGGAAGCCTGATAAAATCAGTCTACCAAGATGAATCTGTAAGGCCTAGGAGGCTTATAGGGCATTTCTATGACACAAGTATTTTTACATTTATCTTTGTCGTATAAGGTTTCATTTGCAATCAATGGCATTTTTCCTTTGTTGATTAACCTAACATTGCCTCACATTGCTCAAAATGATCAATTACAGATTACCAAAATGATCCTTGAATTTTGTAATGTACCATTAAACATATGCTCGTAACAGTAAATAGAAAAAATCTGCCACATTACAATTTAAACATAAAATCATTTAAATAATGTAGGCTGCTGTGTAATAAGTAATTGCACATTTGCTGTACAAAGTCCCATGATCCAGCCTAGCTGTAGACAGCCGAAATTGTTCTTATCATTTATGTTTTGGGCCCTGTCTGGAAATGTGAATGGGCTAAATTATCTTGTTTCAGTTCAATAAGGTAACATGAGAAAATACTGAATGTAACAGGACTAGTAGGGACACCTACTGGTTTTATGTGAAATAACTCAACATTGTGCTTTGGTTTATGTTGACATTGAAAAGCACTTCTTGTTAAAGCCTTTTCCACCTTTTGTTGTAAAATATGAATGCCCTCCACAGCCCTGATTACATGAAGGGGTCACATTGCTTAGACACCTGCTGATTAGCCATATGTAATGGCACAAACACCAGTTATAAGGCTTCCAGAGAACAAGAAGCTGCTTGGGCTTTTTGGTGCAAGTGGAAAGGTTTCCATATTGTAGATACTGGTAGAAAATGCAATTTTTTTGCAGTTTGAATTATGTGCAGAAATAGTGATCGAAATAATTAAAATTACAAAAATAATCCACAAAAAACACCATTGAATGCCTGTAGTAAATAAAATGGTACACTATATTAAACCACACACAAAAAAATAGCAGACATAATCAAGCTATAATGTGGCAATGTTTTTCTTGGCCATAGACTTTATATTTGTCGACCTCTTTGTATCCAGATAATTTGTGGGTTTGAGTCCTGAACATGTTTCAAACATTTTTTTCTTCCTAAACTGAAATTGCCTTTTGTAACAATTTTATACTTGAGAGAATTGTGATATTAAGAGTTGATATGGCTCTTTTAGGTAGAGTCTAGAAAAACAAGAACTTGCATTTCATCTTCTGGCCTGCATTGCCCTATTTTGTTAGCTGCATCAGCTTGCTATTACATTTCCCTTGACCTATATAAGGAAAAACTAAGCAATTCTGATATGAACAAAAGTCCATGTAAACAGACCCTGGATCATGCAACAGTTACCAAGGACAGAAAGTCACAGGTGGTTTACAAGGTATCAGTAGTTGTCCACTTTATCTGACATCTTGTACCCTGATAACACTGGGCATATGTTCATCTGTAGGCTGGAGGAAGACATGTGGAAAGGTGCGGTTTATTTTACCCATATAGCACCCATTTATAAAACTTTGAAATGTCTGTGCTCCCTCTGCCCATATGGTGCAGTCTTTGTTAATCTATAAAGTTGAGCATTCTCTTGCAAAGTGGCAATGTGCTAAAAAGGAGGTTGCAGGAGAATTCAATTAATGCCATTGATTGCAAAATGTTGGCAAATGCTAGACAGAATGGCAGACGAACGGGAGCTGGAGTGTTGTGCTTTTGTGACCCTCGCTTCATATTTGCAAAGGGCCCCATTATGTGTAAGACCAGTGTGCAATCTCCATGATATTTCAGTAGCTAGGATGATGTCAGTAAAGGTATCTTTGTCCTTTAATATACAATCTCCTTTATAAACCTATGAACTTTGTTTGCTGAAAACTCATAAGATATTGAAATGCTGGTAAGTTATGAAGAAGATGATCCCTACACTGGTTTATGTTGCTAATTTCCTATACTATGTCTTACAGATGGAGGCAAGAACATAATGCAGCTCATGTCATTGGAACATACGGTTGGGTTTGCAATGGCATTGAGTACTACAGAGTAGGCCTGCCACACAAGCTGACATTGATATATGTTGGCAGCTCATAAGGCCCGAGGCTTTCTATGTAAATCCAAATTCTTAAACTGTGATCAGGTATAGCCTAAATATTAGCCTTTTCATTTGGTGTATTTATAGAAGTTTTGCACTCCTAGTGAAGATTATTATATATAACTATATTTGATCAATCCAGCTCAGTCAATTGTCCAGCCTAATTGTTATTTGATACAGTTTTGCTTTGTTTAAACTTTCTTTTTAACTTTGTAGATTATGTGTTGTTACGGCCAATATAGCAATGGAATGCTAAAAAATTGACCTTTGGCGTAAAAAGAAATTATTTTCATTGTGTACCCTTTTTTCTTTTCCCTTTGGGGCTGAGGTGGATATAGTATTCTTATGTTGCAACCAGGTTCATACACAGTACAATTAAGTGACTGAAAGAAGAAGCTGAACCAATGGCAATATTTTCTTTTTTCTTTTAATTTAGAAGAAAAGCATTGCAGAAAGCAACAATACAATACAGTATACAAAATATATAACAACATAGTGAAGGTAAATACAAAAAATGCAAAATACAAACTGACCTAAGAGATGTTTTTATTGGGTAAAGTACAAAGACTGAGAAGTTTTTCAAAAAGTCCTGTGAATAAGGCTTAAATCATTTTTCTAATGATATTTTGAGGGGAAATTTCAGTTTATAGTCAAGTATGCAGGTTGTTCTGTAAAATGACAGTTTAAATTTGCTTTTAAAAACTGGGAAAAATCAAAAATGCAGCAAAAGTATGCAGATGAATAAAGTTATCAGTTTTAAGCTTTCTTTTGAAGAAAACAATTTGGCCACTATGGATTTATATCGCTTTTGTACCATCGCCTCTTACCATATGGGTCATCTGATCCAAGGATCCTTGTAACTCTGTAGTACAGTTTAAAAACTGTTCAGGGGTGCTTGCATGAAATTATCTGAAATTCCTTTTTCCCAATGCAAATAAACCATTACTTCACTTTGAATAGGTTTGGAATAAAAATAAAAAAACACAAATAAGGAGAAAAATTTGCAGTACGTTCTGAGTGAAGAACAATCCTGTTAAGGGTGAAAGAGTTAACAATACACCTAATATTATGCAGACAAATTCTTAAGTGGCTTGTATACATACAGTATGTTATGTCCTGTGATCACCCCAATATGAGCTTGTTATTAGACTGTACCTAGAGGACACATGGCTGTTTGTACAAATGTTTTGGGGGTAGGAGGGGGGTGGTAGTGAAAAGAAAAGATGAGCATATCCCCTTGATTAATTACCATAGAAATGAAACCCTGCGGCAGAAAACTAAAAATATCCGCATTCTAACCAAGGTGTTCCTGTGCTGGCTGAGCTACACCGCACCAGGTCTCCTCCGCATGTCATTTTTCATAATTTGACACTGATAAAGGGCTGTAGCCCGGCTGTGTCTTTATACAGCAGTATACATATCCATATCAAAGATGTTTGTATCTCTCTTTCACAAACAAACTGCTACCTATTTTGTCGGCCTAGTTTCCTTTCAGATCCTATTCACCTACTCTTTTTCATATAAAATAGGACGTTTCTCTTTCTCTCTTCTATCATTGCCTGCTGTAGACGCATGGCTCCTGTAATAATAGATGTTATGCACAGCTGACAGTGCATTAAACACTATACAAAGCGCTGTTTAGTGACACAATTAATCTGAGTAAAGAAGATCTTGGCATGAAGTGACTGCGATAGCGAGATATAAAATCCCATGTGCAAGGTCAAAGCAGATGGACTTGAAAAATGTTTCCCTGTCATTTTTATGGCTCAAGATATAAAAATACATGCATTTTGAGTAAATTTAAACAGCGAGTAAAGCCACTGTGTGACATTATTATATACCAAACGCTACGTGTTACTAGGCTAAGTGATATTTCTGAAATAAATGAAATGTCCACACTTTACTAAACATATCCATCAGACTCCCTTTCATCACTGTGAACCATGTTGCTGTATTATGAAGTAGGTAATTTTTGATCTGAGATATCAGGGAATGAATGACAGACCTTTTTAATATCTATCTACTTTCTCTCTAACAGCTCTTCTCAGTTGCTCCACTGCTCAGTCTGTATCAGCTGAACTTCCAATTTGAGTGAATAAAAAAGGCTAAAGATAGTGATACAGGTAGTTACATACGAGATATGGACTGTAGGTTTGTTCTTAAGTTGAATTTGTATGTAAGTCGGAACAGGCACATTATTTTAATAAATGCAAATAGGAAAGATGTTTGTCTCGATTTATTAGGCAGTGTGGTGTCAGTTGCTATATAAATTCCTCAATCCTGTTTTTTAATCACAAACGAAGCAAAAAAAAAAAAAAAAACTTTCATTAACTGCAGAATTTGTCTTGGTCATTAAAGAGTTACAAGAGCTTGCAGAAGAGCTTAGTCTCAGCTGTGTTTAGCAAAAGATTTCCTCTGAAGTGATGCAAACCGCCACCTCCCCCCTCTGCCTGCAAAGGAGGGAGCAGGGAAGCTCCGTTCCTATCTAGGAGTTGTCCGTATGTCAGATGTCCTTAAGCTGGGGACTATCTGTACTCAGTTTTCCAGTAAAGCAGAACTAGTGAAGAGGAGTAGAAATGGTAGGATACAAAAATAAACAGCATCTACTCTCAACCTTTCATCCATTTACCATCAGCACATATACTTACTATATCTATGACTTTATTAATTTTCCATCTTTCATTCATTCTAAAAGGGATCCCCCATTTGTTCTAAGAACTAACCTCCCTATCCCTGTTTATTTATCCCACATTGCCAGCATCCCACTAACACTTTTGCTTTTTATCCAAATATTAGGCACACCTTGAATCCTCTTCTCCCCCTTCCACTTATCTGGTGGGACGTATCAACATCACCGCACATCAGCGCATACACCTATCTTTACAGGTACACTTATACCTCTTTACGCACACACTTATTATTGTACTGTTACCGTTATTACCCTAGATTGTATCCAGTATTTGCTTTCGCAAGCGTGCCTATACCCCTGAGGAAGCCTTTTTGAGCAAAACGCGTCGGGTAACACATTTATGACACGCACGTGAGCATTTCACCTTACTTCTTGCTGGAACCTAGGGGCCTATTCATTAGTCCCGAGACGCACAAGAGTTAGTTGCTCAATGTCTAGAGCCAGGTATTGGCCTATTATTTGTTGTGTATGTTATTTCTCTAGGGGCAGTCTGGTAAGATGATCTATCATCAAAAATCAGCTGTATACTGCAATGAGACAGCTCTAAGTATGCTATTTGCTAACCGTGTATACATGTGATATTGTACTGTGATTGTATTTGTTTACGAAGTAAGTAAACTATTGATAGAGTTATGCCGCAACTCCCTCTTTCTGCCTTTAATTAGAAATGGTAATATTTGCTGCAGAAGGGGTAGGCCTGTCTACTCTTGGCACCTGTATATATTCAGTCTATATTAAAACGCTTTCTTACATAGAATATTTGCTGATTATTGTATTAATATTACCATTACCCCTGTGTATTAAGCAATCCCACCAAGTCACTTAGGTCAGTGTTTCTCAACCAGGGTTCCCGAGATTGTTAGTGGTCCATGAGAAAAACACATTTTGTGATTCTCAGTTCAGTTTAATAGATATCAATGATCTTTTGTAAGGATCCTCTGTAAGGATGACGTTCTTTAAACTGAACAGCAATGCAGGAGGCATTCTTCCTTTTGACCACCAAATAAACATACTGTGACTTGGGTATATAGTAATTATAGCACAGGTTCCCTTAAGACCTGAATGTCATTTCAGGAGGTTCCTTCATGATAAACAGGTTGAGAAACACTATCTTAGATTCTAGGCTCAATTGGTCAGGGTCCTTTTCTCTTCCCATGTTATTTTAATGTTATAGTTTGTACCTGTTATATATGCAGGTTTGTTGTCTGCAACCCTTATTTATTGCATTCATATGTGAATGTTTAATTACTTTTGGTAATATATATCTGAAGCCACTGAAAATTATGTTCCATATAATGGATTGACCCTTATATGCTATCTGTGGAGTTAAAATAATAGGAACCAGGTATGCAAAGGCTTTCTGCCCCAACTCACAGATAAGCTCTGCCACCTTCAACCTTATCTCCTTTTTCAGAGAATTACTTTGCCTTAAATGTTCAATGACAGGGTCTGGATTTTCCAGCTTAAAGCTGAATCTAGAAGCACACAGTATGAATCTCAATACATTATAACAGGGATGATAACTAAATCTGTGCTGAGAGAGAAAACCTCACTCCCTCCTTGCTTGGCATCGTTACTGGGATGCTTAACATCAATGGCTGGGTTACGTCCTTTCCAACTGCACCTACTTTGATTGGGCGAGGTTTCGTCCAGAAGTCCAGAAGCCAAATCCTTAGTAACAAACTGACACTTAATCATAGAGGTGAACATTGAAGGGTTTTCATGTTCAGAATGGTAATAGCAAATACCTGTCACAGGCCAAATATGTGTCCTATAAAAGCTACCATATTTTATTTAGGTTTCTAAGGATCTTTGGACTTCTTAAATGTGTCCTGTCTCTTCATATATTGCTTTTTGTATCTTTTAATATTTTAGACAATGAGCAAATTCAAAGCCTAAAGTTTTCAGCCTTACTTACATTTAGGATTCCATTTGAAACTAGTATAAAACAGGGAATCTGACATAAACTTAAGCATTCTTTGGTAGGAATATTCCAGATCTATGTGTTTCAATTGCAGTAATTGATTCCCACCAGGGAATGTTTGAGGGAATGTCAGATTCCTTGTTTTTTAAATAGAGCCAATAGAGTCCAGCAATGACCACAATGTCCACATATGTGTGTTCAATGTTCATCTAGGCCCAACCTTTTTACATCTGGGGGTCGCTCTTGACATTGAGATAAAATACATGGGCCACATTGCTAACAAACATTAAAAATAATTTAAAAATTAAAATAGTTTTAATTTAAAATTAAATTGAAGTGTTTCTAGTTACTGTAACATACATGCACCAAATAAAGGAAATGACAAATCAAGAATTTCTGCACTCACCATTTGATGCTCATTTTATTAATGAAAGATACAAAACTAAAGCTATCATACAGTTCTGGCTGGTCATATATTGCTCCCTGCTCACCATTCCTGTACCAAAGAGAAGAAACTACACCATACAATGCGTCCTGTCAGTTATAGGGGGCTGCTAACCTTCTATGTACCCCAAAATCACTGCAATGGATACTTCCAGAGAAATGGAATTCATGTGACAGATATCCAAGGGATACATGTCCTTACTACTACATCTTCAGCTCCCTACATCCCCCCGTTCCTGAGAAATTGGGGTTCGCAGACAGTAAGTGGACAGCTATGTGTGACAGGGTAGCAGGGTATGAAAAGTAAAGTTTTTTAAATCTTGTAATGGTGCGGTAGTGATGACATTTTAGGGGAAGCCACAAGAGTCCTGTAAAGCACTTACATTTCCCTTTTTTAACAGAGAAATTGGGGTTCATAGAGAGTAAGGGAATAGCTATGTGTGACAGGGTAGCATAATATAATGGGTATTAACATTTTATTGGGGGGGACAAAAGGGGTTTCCAACTGGCTCCCCCATTTTCAGTTGCCAATAGAGAAATTGAGGGTCACAAAAGGTAAGTGGTCAGCTATGTGTAACAGGCACCCAACCAGCCACTCAGTCCATCTATAGGTTTTACTCCAGGTGGAAGTGAGCGTCTCTGTACTGAGTACTGTACCAGGCAGGCAGAGTTCCATGGCATGAGGTAACCGCACCACAACCTCACTGCTTGAAGTTTTGTGAACAAGCAAGTATATATTTGGGGCACCACAGCACAGAGCGAATCGACAGTACCCTAATGCTCATTGCCATGGAAGCTGCCCCCAGGGGTTTCTAACATGCAAACTCTTTTAATGTGAAAATATCCCCGTATCTGGCAACTTGTTATGTTTATGGGGCTGAAATTTAGTTTAGTAGTAGCTCTCAGGGTCCCCCGTGTACCCTGAAATTTTCACATTTCTATGACACTCAGTGTAGGAGATATGAAGATTTACATGGGGATAATGACAGCTGCATGGACACAGACACAGCTATCATGCTGCTGCACAAAGTAGGATTTACTCACAGTACAAGGTTGGCAGGGAGCAGACACAGCTGATTGCCAGGTCTGTAGTACACACCCACTCTCTCCCTTTCCTGGCAGCACGATCTCATAAAGGAACATAGGGGATGCGAGCACCCCTTCCCCTGCAAGACAATGAGCGGAAACGGAATAAGTAAAGGGCCGGATCTGGCAGCTCTGCGGGCTGGATGTGGCTCGCGGTCTGTAGGTTGGGCACCTTTAATCTAAGATATATCCCCTGTATTTATTGGGGCATGGATTTTATTATTTTATTTTGTGGATCTTGTATTATATAGTTATTATGCTAAAACATTTTCTATATTTTAAACTTGCTCTTGTCTGCATATGATCGAGTTAAGGTAATTTCTTATTTTCCCAGGGCAATACATATTGTCTGAAAATATTGATCTCAGATAAACAAATATAAAAGAGGAACATTGCTGGAGGTCATTGTGTGACATGTTTCTTATTCATCAGATTCACTTCTTAAATGAAACTCTTAAGGTGACAAGAGATATACTTGAAAAGTAGTCCTAAATATTCAAGAACATCTGTGCAAAGTCCTGCACGACAAAGAAATAAAATATTTTGCTATAGCACAAACACTTAAAATAATTAATTACAGTTTATCTAACTATTTCAGTTTTGGGGTACAGTTTGAAATTAGAAGGTATGTATGGTTTACTATACAGGGAGTTACAATTATTACCAGTAAACCTAAAAACAAAAATGTAAAAAATGCCACAGATAACTAATTAGGATGTAATGGAGTGCAATTGTTTTTCATAGTCATTTATTACTGATGACAGTAGCTTCACATATATGCTTTTTACCTTAGATCGGTACATTATTCCTAATAAATACCAATGATTCCTAAAAGTTAGGCTGTTCACTGTATAAAGTAAAGGTAACAATCTGTTGACTTGAGACATCAAATTGTAAGGAAGCAAAAACTTTTTTTTTTCTTCACAATTTCTATTTTTTTTCACAAGTGTTTTCTTTGAAATTAAATTTACTCCATTCACTATGCTAAATGAATTAGCTCTTACAGAGTGATAATTTACTTTGCTAAGTAAAGAGCATGAACTGCTTTAGTAAATCAACTCCACTGACGCAGAACAAGTTTGCAGAGTGGTAGTTTTCTTCACTACCACTTTTCTAAGTAAAACAGCCAAAGTAGCATTTTCACACATATGGACATTTTAAGCTCCTAAACCTTAAGTAAGATAGTAAAACACATATTTAGCAGAACTTTTCAGTTCTTATAGTTTTTTTTACTTTTTTGGTAAAGGTGCATTTATCTATGTGCGTAAATCTGTTCTTTGTACATGTTGAGCAAAGCAACAGATTTCTTTTTGTCCTTTGATGTTCTATTGCACTAGAAGGAAGAAAAGCCCCGTGCAATCTAAGTGTTTCTGAAGTCATAGCTTAAACAGGACTTTTATTGAGGTAGAATTTATTGGTCATATCTGTAACACCGGGTATTTTTTTCTGGTTCTGGCACTAAGCAAGGACAAAACTGCAAGAAAAGGTCAGTTTTTTCTGCTGGGGATGGGCTGTTTAAGCCAAACATGTTGCTTTGCCCTGGATCTCCAAATCACAGGTTTGATTTTAAAGTGAAAGTTGTTAATCTTCATGTTTAAATTTTAGGATTAACAACTATGGTTTAAATACAAGAGACAAGTATTTTCTCACTCAAATCCTGGTGTCCTCTTGGATCAGTATTAAAGCTTAGTCACTGCTGCTCTCTCTCCTTGTATTGGGCAACTGGTCTTGTATCTGCCCCCTCCAGTTTCCCACAGGGAGATTGTAGCGGGTGGGTGTACTGGGTCATTACCACAGCTCTGCTCCCTGTAGAGGCTATGTAAAGCACAGTGGGAATGTGACTACTATTTTTACATACAAATGTAATTGGTGCA
>NC_092858.1:77569726-77620593 GCF_032062135.1 Pyxicephalus adspersus | reverse complement strand
TATCTACAACTAATATATCCTTGTAGTAGTTGTATTCTTGCTGCATATTGTAACTTAAATATTTATTAAATAGCATAACATTTGCCTTATATTATATGTATAATGCTAACTGTGTTTATGAAACAAATGTGGACATTTTTAAACAGGTAAACACAACAAACAATACATATGTTGCATTCTGAAATGCTAAGGCTAAAAATAACATATATGAAATCAAAAATTTCTCTTGCTACAACTACAGTAGTTCTTTTGGTAATGCTGAAAACATAGCGGGCTGACGAAAGACTGTTTTCAGCAGTGTGGTAATTCTGTGGAGATGTGGAATATAAAAACAGAGCACACAGAATGTATTAAAGAGCAGGTCAAATTTACTAACCACTTATGATGCCAGAACATACACAACTAGCTGGGGAATGGGCATAATTACAAATAAACATGTAGTATTAGGATTACCAGACTGATTAATGATAGGATATTGCCAAAGGAAAACAAAAGATGTAAACAGCTATTTTTGCATTTGTAGCTAGTGTATTGAGCGATAACTTTACAAAGGGTTAGCTATGAAGGTCAACACAAAGAAGAATAGTTCTTCTAACAGCACTCTTAAGAATTCTTGGTTTAACCTGATTGTATGACTTGCATATAAATATGAAACAATATGTAGCTAGATGATGTAGGGAATCTATTCTCTAATGTTAACATTAGGTTTTGTTAACTGTTAATGGAATGGATAAAAAAAAAATATGTAAAGAACTCTTTCTGTAGAGCAATCAGCCCCAGGCATGTTGTTGCCAGTTCTCTGTTGAAGAGGAAGATCATAGTTGGACATACTGATTCCCATTACTGACCATCAAAATGGTAGCCTTAGATATACCTGTTCAAGCATATTCAACCTACATTTTTCCAAACCATAATTTATTTGCCAAGGTATTGCCCTGTCAAACCTTGTGTCCTGGTTAGCATGTACATAGCAGTTATCATAAGAATATTGTTAAATTATTGTTATTCCTTTTCAGGCAAATACAGACATTTTTATTATGGAATTTATATCCTTTCAATGATGTACAAAATGAAGTTGCTGTCAAGCTTTTTGAGCTTTGCAATTTCCTGGAATATCTTTGGGCAGTCATAGGTGGTTAAACTCTACCCATGTTTCTCTTTTTACTGACTGGGCAAGAAAAGCACTTTTGATAATTTAGAAATCCGGCCGATCATATGACATAAATTTAAACAGGATAAAGGAAATATCATCCTAAAAGAGCCTGTCAGTCCTGGAGATGATTGACCGTGCGTTTCCTTTGCTGCTATCATCAGAAAGGCTCTTAAGTAACACATAAATAGTTATGTGCTGCCCTGTAATACCTAAACCATTACATGCTGCCACTCGATCATAAAACCACATCATTCCTAGCATTCATTATTTCTGTTAACCAGAGCAAGGTTCTCATTCCAGCTATGGGGCTATTGATTTGGTAGTAACTTGGTCATTGCTTATTATATCTAAGTTATTTGTAAATTTGCTTTCTAGGACAAATATGTCTATCCTTTGGTAATATTTTTCATGATTTTATATTTTTTAAAGACAAAAAAACTGCTAGGTTTTATGTTTCTTGTGCAAGGCAAGGTAAGGTATGCAAAAGGAAAGTGGAACTAAGCTCTGAACTCTGCCACAAGTAAACCTCAGAACCATATGCAAAAAGTACATAATATGCATTATAAACAATAGACGCACCAATATTCATGTACTTGCTGTTTTAAGCAGTAGTTCTTTTTGTCCCCAATGCCATTTATTCTGGGGCCATCTTTGAATGTTTCCTTGGTTCCTACCCCATCTGATGTCACCTTTCATGCATGAGCAGAGCCATAGTGCAATCAAACTGAGCAATCACCTATGCCAGGAACAGAAGTTGGTGTGATCAAGGCAGAACGTTATCTTGATTTCTGAAGGTCAGCATAGCAGGAATAAACAATCCAATAGACATGCACATATGACATTAGCATTCTAAACAACAGTTACATCCTGGCAATGACAAGGCTTTCAAGCATTTGGAGGTTAAGGGAGTATAATACACCTGCAGATGGGGAGGGGTTGGGTAGGTACATATGTTGAGTGTATACCACTTTAAATATAAGATTTTTGTTTTTTGAATGACTCCAATGACACTACAATGTATAAATGATAAAAAATTAAACATATTATTGTTCAAAAAACTAAATAGAAATTAGAAAAAAAACACTAACTCAGGTGATTATTAGTGTAATTAGGGCTAAATAGGATTAATTAAGGGTTAAAAAAGATTAGACAGAAAATAAAATCTTTTGCACTATACAGATTTTTAAAGAAGAGTTGATTGCTAGAAAAAAAAAACTGAAATCTTCATATAACAGCTACCATTGATTCAAATGTAATGACATTGTTACATTGTATATATCAGTGACTACTATAGCAGGAGGTTACATGGGCTGAGGTGTTAGCACAGGGGTGTCAAACTCAAATACACAGAGGGCCGAACATAAAAACTTACACCAAGTAAATGAAAAGAGGAACTTGTCCTTGCTGCCTTTCTATAAAAATGAAGGCTCCAGTGTCCTAGCTTTACTAGCCATATCATTTTTTTCAAGGAATTGACCAGAAAGATATAAAAACTCCAACGTCTTACACCTTTAAAAGTTAGTTATATTTCTTTTAGGATACAATTAGTTACTGTTCAAAGATACTTGTAAGGAGGTGAGAATATTAAGAATAAATAACTTCAGACACTAAGCTTCAAGCAGTACATGACAAGTTCACTAGCCTATTTTCCCAGCTCACTCGAGATTTGTAGACCAGGATTTTGTCCATCAAATGAAAGTAAGATTGTCTGCCAAAGAAGAATGTTGTATTTACTGGGTTGGGCAGGGTGAACTCAGCAGCAGCTGGAAACCCTAAAGCTACTAATGAATTCTGTTCTCATCAGCAGGTGTCGTAGCACTAAATTGAAATCACTCCAATAGGTTTCAGGGACACCAAGACAATTACAAGAGCCAGCAGAAAGCATGCAAAAATGATAGAGAAAGAAAAATGTGAAATCCCAACCTGGAAACAGGAAAGGTTGGGGACGCCTTCCTCTCATTAGGCTAAGTGAATGTGACATATGGGTCCCTGGGATGCAGTGTGCCATGCATAATTGTGTTGATAGTGAGTGATGGCTCTTTCCAGGTTTCTTGCCATCAGGAGATGCATTGAAGTCATTAAACGTATATTTATAGTTCATAATATCATTTGCAGAATGACATTTCAAGAGATATGGCTATCAGATTGAAATTTCTATGTCCAAAATATTTTGATTTCACATATTGCTTAAGGCTTAGCCTATGCAAATATATTCTTCTGTAATAGATGGTATGTAAACAAGCCTATGCATAGGGGCATGGTCATGTGATTCCCTTGTGGTCCTTCATTGCTGCACTGACTTTATGGACTTCTTGATGCATGGCTTTCAAGAAGAAAAATGGGTGTACGTATGTGCTTTAAACATTATTTTAAAGTAAAGGGCATTCATAGGGCATAGCAGAAATAATATTTTTTAGAGACTCATAGCCAAACTCTTATCAAAAAGGGCATGTAGATCTGCACGCTGCCATGAGGGGCAAGTACCAATGCAAATTTTAAAAAAGTAGCATTCAACAAGACTCCTCAGCAATAACTCCTCTGTGTTATTACCAATCTGTCATTAAGCATTGAATTGCAATAAACCGATGATGGACTTACATCACTGGACAATATAATTGATGCTGATTCTACTTTTGTTGCATATGTTTGCTTTCCTGTTTAGCAGAGATCCGTTTCAGATACCCCTCTATGGTGAGTGTTGTTGAAACCAAATAAAGTGAAGGAAAGGGTTTTTGTGGCATATACATAGAGAATTTACTTATTTAAAGTCACAGTGATTACAAGCATTATAGGTTGTGCAGTACAACTCAACGTAGGTAAACTAGTGCATTTCTAACACAAAAAAGCTGAATCATAGGTCATCAAGGTTGCAATAAATCTCAGTTACTTTACTATACTTTACTTGAATTGACTGTGCACATAGGTTTGAAATGCATACAAGACAGCAGTGCAGACATTCAGACTATAATGGCCATATATTGTTTTATCACAAACAAAGTAAAAAAAAAAAAAAAAATATGGAGCCTAGACATTCAATAAATTATGGAGCAAGCTGTGCTTTGATATGCAAAAAGAAACAACTGCAGAGTTTGTCTTGGTTATTAAAGAGATACAACCAAAAGAGTTCCGCAAGTCATGCAAAGTTCCCCCTCCGCTGCATCAAGCCTCCATCCTGCACACGAGCAAGGACCCCAGATGTCCTTAACTCAAGAAGTACCTGTAGAGGCAAAATAAGTGTTGGACCTGGGCTCCCCAAAACAGTGTTACAAAGAAAACCTAACTAAACTGTAAATCGTACATACAAGTTGCATTCTGTCTGTTTTGGACAGAGTTGTCCAAGCTTTTTTCCCGCCGAGACCGAAACACCAGCAAGTTTGTGGCAAAGTAATGAGAAATGTTTATGCCAACTTTGAATGCAAGTTACAGCAACAAGCAGCTGTTGTGCATCAGATACAGTTTGGTGGGCCAACTAAAATGGTTTGGCAGACTTGGCTCTGGACTGTTGGCTGTAAGTTGGATAAACCAATTAGAGATATTTGGGTTGAGAGAAATATTGTCATCTATATGAGACAGAAGAGATCAATCAGGCAAGTAAGAATGTTAAACAAATAAAGATAAAACAGAGGGGTCTATAGGCAAGATTGTATATTGTAAACACAATGCCCCTGATTCATCAAGCAGAATCGGATTATCGGTCGCGCATTCGTATTAGCGATCCGGAATCGTACGCGGTCGCGCTATTCAGCTTGAGATCCTTACAACTGTAGGTGATCTTCCAAATGGGCATCCAAAATGGCATAGTCAACAACTAATCATCCAAAATAATGGTCCGCAAATCCAAACTCTGACGTGGAACTGTGTAGTGGGCCAACCTTTCAGAAATACCCGACGCGTTAGAAGAATGTAAGGATGTTGATTGGAGAAGGGATATAAAGCCGTGCCTGGTCACAATTTTTTAAAGTGTAACTTTAGTTTTGCTTTAAGGTTTTATAAATATCTATTAATAAACAGACAATAAAAGCTGCTATAAAACCTTAAATTATATAAAATCTTTAGAAGCTTTAATGCAAATACATATTTTCTAGGTTCAGTTACACCGGGAGTTGTCAGATATGTATGTAAGTTCAGGGGTTTCCAGCTCTAACTGTGCTGAATTTGCTTTCTTGTAAACACAATTTGTGACAACAGGAAAGATGCTGAAATCAATCACAGTTGTAATAATATGGCATGTATTTGTGTGCCTCTGTCTTCTCAATATGTTGTTGCAGGGAGTTCAAAGTTCATAAGGAATGTCATTAATCATCTTCTTCGGTGCTGTGTGCCTATTGGACAGTTCTATTAATCAGAGTCCTATCAGACCTACAGCATGGTTAGGTCTCCATTGTCCTGTTCCTTACCTATCATACAAAGATAAGATTATCAGTGACAACCGAGACACCCATTGAGCAACAGCAGTGTTAGGGAATAAAAAAGAGGATTTTTTTCTTTATTTATCCTCCTGTCTTAAAGATGAGCTGTTTCTTGTCTTGTCAAACTGCATCCCATTCTTTAAAGAATCTGCTTTAAGAAACCAATTTGTCATTGTGCACAATCATGAGAGATTCCATGAAAGCCGCAGCAGCTTTAGGGAAAAAAATAAATCAGATGGCTTTAAACGCAGACAGAAAAGGGTTTTCAAATCCAGTAGAGTGGCCAATATCAATTAATCTTTTGGATGTAGGGGGATTGTGAGGATGAACTGGTAGTAAAGTGTCAAAAGCCTGAGATGAAAGAAAGTATTGATATTACTCTACCATGTTATTGTTTGAGTCCCATGAGGTGTAGACTTGCTGTGCTGATGTCATGCCAATAGTAAAGACACAATGTATATGTTCAATATACTGTAAAGTGCATTTTAATGTACACCTTGTATACACTTTTCATTGTAAACAAACATATTTGTATCCAGAGCCAACCTAATATGTTAATTTCAACACATTGCTCTTGAAGAATAATCAAAGAACAATTCCAGGTAAAAAAAGCCAATTTAACTAGTAATGGTTGTGGTAAAGGGAAGATTAAGGCTAGGAAACATGTGAGTCGATGGCCTTGATTTATGAAAGCTCTCCGAGACTGGAGAAGATAGACTACCTTGGGAGAACCTGGGTGATCCAGCAAACCTAAAATGGATCTGGTTCAGGATTAAAAACATTTGCCAACTAATAAGAAATTATTTGCTAGATATCCTTCCAGGTTTGCTGGATCACCTAGCTTCTCCCATGATAGTCTATCTTCTACAGCCTCAGAGAACTTTAATAAATCGGACCCAATGTGTTTTGTTTTATGCCCTCTATTTCAATGTTTTCCAAGGACACTTATGACAATATTAATATGCATTGCAAGTTTATAAAATTTGAGAATTACCTTAAAATGTCAGTAACATGTTAAAGCTTTTAGTGATTGCATTAGCAATCCGTCATTTTTTAGTGCATTTCATTTTACTGTTTATTATTCTCACACCTGTTTATCCTACCATTTCCTACACTTTCTTTCACTACAAGCTTTGTTTTCAACCACATCATTAAAGCTTATTGGATGTTCGCCTGTTCTCTGTCCAAGGAAGTACTTTTCTATCTCTTGTATGAATAGCTAATGCATTCAATCTATTTTTATGTGTTTAATAAATTTAAATTGCTCATATTACCTTTTACTCAGCTTTACGATTTCATTACATTTTGTATAAGTTTTTATTATTGTGTTATAGTAATGTTATTTAAGTGCCCTATCAATGGTTTGAAATGCACTCAAAAAACAAATAAAAAATAATGATCCAATATGTGGCAATATCACTTGTTATATTCTGTAGTAATGTGCACCATCACCCTTAACAGATATCTTTTTTTATTTGTAGCAGTTCACATGCCCCACCTTCTTTGTGTTTTCCCTTTTCATCTGTTTTGGCTACAATGGATTTTACAAGCAGATATTTTATGGTTCAATTACAGTGTAATTCAGTTTTTAAACATGGTACATTGTTTTCCTAGAACAACATTAATGTTATTAATATTCTAGGTCAAATATCTTCTACTTTCCCAGAGAGCATGTCAATAGGTTTAGTGGATTGACTGCTGTACGAAGTGCTGTAGGGCTTTGATGCTATTTCTGCCAAAGTTAGCTATTTTTACGTTGTAACAGACTAATGTAATAATGGATTAAGTGATTAAAAATGTTCTACAAAAATAAATTGGCAGTTAGGCTCAAACTAAGATCTACTTTGTTTCATCTGCCTTAATAATGATCATATAATGCACATAAAGTGCAATATTGAGTATTAAAACGTAGTATATTCTTAGGATATCAGTTTACATTGCAAAGGGTAGAAAGAAGTTACTAGTCTAATAGTATATATCACTGACTATTTACTAAGGGCTACAGGGCATTAAGATGTACTTCACATGTATTATAAAGGGATACCATTCCAGCAATAAGTTTTGTGTACAAAATATCTTTATATTTATAAGACGTACAAACATAAGAACATTGTTTTGAAAAATTAGAGGATATCAACTAGAAGTATACACAAAGGCTGCAATCATTGAGAAGAGTGTGTGACCCCTGGGGCACTACAAGTTAAATAACTACTTAACTAATTAACCTGTAGTATTAACCTGTAGTTCCCTTGGGGATCGTAGTGGAACTGCAGTGGACTCCCTGTGTTCTTGGATAGAGAAACTCTATCCAAGAACACATACAACTAGTAAAGGGCTGCAAGAACAATCTGATTGCTCTTGCAGCCCTTTATAGTCCCTAAAATAACCCGAATTCTCCCACTATTGACTTCAATGGTGTTTGAATTCAGCATTCAATCACCTGAACAATATCTCACTATTCGATCAAATAGCTGTCAAGTCGAATAGTGAGATATTCGACTAACACTAATAAGGAATAGGGAAGGAATACAGGCTGTTTGATTTTATGTCATGGCTATGATTTGAGATGATTTATGTAAATATTGATTGGTTGAATTCAAAGTGTACAAAGGGAGATAACACAGAGACTTGCATGTAAAATTAAAGAGTAGAATAAAAGATACTTAGCTGTTGAAATAAGTTAAAAATGCCAAGGAGTTCCTTTCAATCTAAAATAATAGCTTGGTGGATGATCACAGACATGTTGGACTTTAGTTCCATTTTAATCCAGCATATTACCTTGTAATGATGCCAGCTATGAGATGAATTTCATAAGCTGAACTCCAGGAAGGTATAAAAAGCACAGATGAATGCAGCATTATATACATTAAAACACAATTAGATAAAGGTAGCGTAAGTACCTAATTTTGATTTGGTATCAGTCTCTAGGAGTCTATTGTACACCCTATACAGCTGAGATCAGAGAGGAAAGGATGGAACCTGCGCAAAGAGACAATAATGTGTTCTTCATTGGAAGACACATGATAATAAGTGAGGGCAGAGTGACAGAGACCTGAGCTAATCATTTTACTACTTCAGTAAACTGCAGCAGAGGAGTATCTTTCCTGTCCTTTTTCATGCAGGGAATGGAGGAATGGAAGAATATGACTGGTTGGGTGGGTATTTCCCAGTTCACAATGATAAAAACAAGACTGTAAAATACAGCAGGAGGGGCTTTCCCTGATATACTGTACTATACTGTACTATATAAGGGAAGTAACAGTTTCATTGGAAAGTGGTGCTCAGAGCTTTGAAAACCATTAAATAAATACTTGAACCATTGCTCAGTTCCAAGGGTCTGTGTGTATACATGTTCCTAGAGCTCATCTGACATTCATTTCATATGGGTGAACAGTTCCTGATCTGCCAAAGAAATGCAGTTGTCATGGGCATCACTGATCTCTGTGACAACTACTAGCCAGTGTCTACAAAGCAGTAAAAAAAATGATACTTCATAAATGATGATAAATAATACACAATAAATGAGCTGTTGTGAATTGTTCGTTTTTTTCCTTCACTGCTTAGATCTGAATAATCTTTCCTTCTGGACCTACTGATCTCTTAAAAAGAATCTGTTGCTAAGTTAGATTGAATTCATACTCCACATTATAAATTTGAATGTAGTTTTGCATATTTTAATAAACATAATAACAAGTTTCTGAATATGTATAGGTGGAAACTACTGAATTTTTCAGTATGGGGTTTGCATGTTCTTGTTTTAAATGTACTTTTTTTACACATTTTTGACCATGGACAGCAAGGCAATTCTCAGACATTGGGGTTCTAATGTCTCTCTCTCAGTTCAAGAATGGCTAGCTGAACTTAAACATATCAGACATATGGAGCAGTTGGTAGGGGAGGAGGACAACCAGCTGGGCAATTATTGGGCTATATGGACACTTCACCTCCAAGATTTTGCGATTTTATCTTATGCCCAGTATTCTCAGCCCTGAGCACATGGCATTGCAGCTACTACTCCCTACCCTTCCTTCTCTTTCTATTCCGTCTTCCAATAACTGAAAATAGCAGCATAGGCTTACAATCAGCTTCAAGGTAGTTGTGCATACACTGTACAGCCCTTTATGTGTCTATGGGTCTGTGTGCCACAGCCAAGGAGGAGTCCCTATAGACAGTGCTGTACTGCACATGTACAATTACATTGCATGCGAATATATAAAAAGCTTGAGAATGTGGCCCTTCAGATTTCGGTGTCAGTGCCAGTGGATTAGGTCAGGTAAAGCAAAGTGTGGTTTTCCAGCATGTAATCCCTATTACTGACTTGCCATGCCGTGTCAAGGAATGCTGTGGTGCTGTGCGAAGACAGTTATCATGGTAGAGGCAGGGCTTTTCTTCCTTATGGTCGAGCTCCTGTAAAGAGAACTATTCTACTATTGTTAAGAAAAACAATAGTAACATTACTATTAGTCAATGCCTTTGATGAAAGAAATAATCTTACACTTCAGAGATACAGCTACAAGCAAAAATAGCATAAGTTTACAAAAAACTGTGAACATACAAAAAACAACTTTTGTTAATGCAAAAGTAAACTGAAAAAAAAACTCAATTTACTTTTGCAGATCTGTTGATCCCTCTGGAGGTTTTCTGGATTGGGTCCCACATCCTTCTGGAGTCCTCCTTTCTCCCGGCGCCACCATCTGCCTTGCCCTTCTTCCGCTTTCTGCCTACGTCTTCCATTGTGCAGGTGTAAGATAGGGTGACATAGCCTAGGGTAGATGGAGAAAACTAAAAGTGCTGATCTCCCTGGGCATGTGTGAGATTGGCATTTACTTTACCCCATTGATGAAAAAACTAACATGCGCAGAAGGAGCAACCAGAAGCCTCCTGGGTTGACTGAGGTATGTATTTTAGTTTAGGTCTGCTTTAAGAGTTTTTTTTTTGGAGTTAGTGCTAAGTCCCTGTACATGGTATAGTCATTAAAATTAATGACAAGCTCAATAAAATAAAATATTAAAAATGGCTCCGCTTGCAAAAGTAGGATTTTGCAGCAAAATCAACATCACAAGACACATCACTCACCCAATCCTTACTAGACATACTCAACAGTGCATTGATTGATTTTTACAAATAATTCCAGAAACAAGGTTAACTTTTCAAGGGTTATGCTTAGAATTAATTAGAGATTCTACATGTTGTCCATAACATAGCTAATCTTTACTTTTTGAGTTCAGGTCTTCTCTAAATAAATAATATTTCTGTACTTATTCTGAAAAGAACCAACCATAGTCATAAAAGTAGTCTCCTTTTTAAGCTACTTTATTAAATGAATGAAAACATCTACAGTTACTATAAATTGAAAAAATGCCTTAGAAGTTATATAACTATCTGAACTCCATAGCTAACTGTTTAAATAAAAAGTGATGCTTGGTGTGTAATTTCAAAATAAATTCATGTCTGTGCAGATGTATGTTCTACAATTTTATTTCTTCTGGACAATGTTACCTAATAAATTATGCTTGCCATTAATCATAGATTTACTGTGACTATTTTGAAATCTAGATTTTCCACAATGCATATACATAATTCAAAAATGTATTTGGCTGCAAGCAACATACTGTGTCACCAGCAGAGGAACATAAGCATCAACATGTAATTTAAATATGCAGACAAGTGATAAAACAGATTGCAAACAAAGCATACAAACTGAATGTTTCCCATGCTAGCCTATATTTAGCATACTAGCGGTTTCAAAAATACGATAGGCAGTGAATCTCCTCACTGGTGTACTCTTCAAACCCCAGTGTAAGGAGATGCTTATCTGTCCTGCAATCCTGTGTTGTCCTGCAATGTAATTTGCAGCAGCAAAAAGAAGTAGAAAATTGCAGCAGCCCCTGCTTCCCTTTAGCCGTGCAGCCTGATGTATCTTATCGGCGTCCCCAGCAAACACTGTGAGGCTGTGCACAGCAAATTAGCTCCTGACTCTATCCTGCACTCCTATTGACTCCTGGGACTTTATTGCCTCTGTGCTCCTAGTTACCAGTGCCTGTTGTAGCATTTATCTAGGCTAATCTATGCTGGAGAGTTCTGTTTCTGACCCCGTGAGTTTATGCCGCCTGGACCAAACTTTTTCTTGTGACCCCAATGTCTGGTGGTTGGATTACCTGTGTCTGACCTCTGCTCTGTATTCTGGACTTCTCTGTGGCAATCTTAGTACTGCTTTTCTGTGGGCTCCTTGTCCTCTGCCAGCCCTTCCTCAGACACCATTCCTTGCGCACTAAGTCCAGGGGGGGCAACCGTGTGCTGGCAATGCAACCAGTCTACCGAGGCTGAGTGGGGGCTTCTATAGACGAAGAGTGCGGTGTTAGATTTGGGGCACTGGTATCTGGTTAGTACTGTAGCTGGAGCAGCAGCTTACACCTAGTCCATAGATTCATGTCTCCCAAAGATTGCATTGGTAGCCCAACCTTGGTCAACTGAAATAGGTTGAATGATATGGGTCAGCAAAATGTAGGCTCTAACTGTAAACTAGCTGGTTGATTTAGGTTGTTTGCTGGGGAATTTTCACTTAGCTCAGGGTATTATAAAGAAAAATCGCTTTCTCAAGGAAAATCAAAAATAGCCAACATGACTTTGCTTGCACATGGTTGTATGGTTGAAGTAAGCTTAGTAAATGAAGTAAAAATTCCATTGCAGGAAAATAATTTATTTTCCTAAGTGAAGTGTGGGTACAGTTTCATTTATTATCCATAATGTCTCACCAATAATAACATTTGACCAATATATGCCTTGTTAATATAAATTTACCTTTCATAAGGTCATCCTTTACTCCTAAATCTCCTTTAAATACAAAAGACAAAAGAAATTATTTGACCTAAATGTCTTTAAAGGGTCTTGTTCATCCAGGTCATGGTATATCTTGTATTAGCTAGTAATATTCAACCAGACTTGTGCTTGAATCATTACAACTTTTCAGAGCTTCTTCAAGCCACCTATCCTTCAGCTGTAATGACTTCCAGGAAAATATTGAAATATTTATATCCACATAGGTAGGAAACAAACCTAACCACCATGGGATGTGACAAGGCAGATATTGATAGTGCAAGAACAGGATGAAAGCTGAGGAAGTTGTGGAACCACCCTGTTCTAGTTGGGGATATGCAACTAGAACAGGGTGGTTCCACAACTTCCATCGTGCCAGAAAGTCTGCATACGTATTACTCCTTTGATTTACTTGACTGAAATTACGAAATGTTAAACGATATTGGAAACTGGTGAAGATGAACTATCTTGGGATAATCGGGGTGATCCAATAAACCTGGAATGGATTTCCTAAAAATTATTTGCTATCAGTTTGCAATTGTTTTAAATCCTGGACCAGATCCCTTCCAGGTCCGCTGAATCACCTAGGTTCTCCCAAGTTAGTTAATGTTCTTCAGTCTTGGAAACGCTATAATAAACCAGGCCTACTGTATCCCAGTTTAATCCCCTTTGTTATTTATGATCATGTCTAATATGTTAACTGTTATTGCTTACAGAACCCTCATTGTGAATATCTGATAAGATATTTAAGGAGCAATACAGCTTGAATCCCTGACTTATTGCATGAGTAAAATTATTATATATATGATATAAAATTATGTTTTTTTTTTGTCTTGGTCCATTGGAGCAGCATATTTGAATAATCAAAAGCTCAGTAAACTACAGATTGTTAAATGTACAGCTGTTTGTAATTGAAATGTAAATATCTAAAGATATTTTAAGGGTATTGGGGGTGGTCCTGAAACATTACCAAATGAAACTGTACTACTACTGTGGTATTGTAACCAGACTGGTGCTGACTGAGGGGTCACCATAAGTTTTTAGAGAATGGATATAAACAGCACAGAACAAGAGCTCATCTGCTAAATTAACAATCTCAGCCTAACTAAGGATCTCTATGTGGTGTCACTTAATTGAAAATTGCTACAATCGAAAAGGAAGTGATATATTAAATGTGCACAAAGTACTGAATTACAAGTATGTTTGGATTTCATTATCCATAATCAGGTATTTGAAGCCTTTACAGGGCAATGTGAACTTTCTAATTCTTTAGCCAGCCTATGTATCTCCTGCCTGTTCTTTCTGTCTCCTACTTCACTTCTCTAGCTTAGCTTATTTCCTGCTTTATTTTAACTTTTTTGTTTTGTATAACTTATATACCTTTGTGCTTGTCTCATTATTCCTCTTTTCACTCTCTTCTCTGCTTTTGAATAAAACCACTGGCACCATATTAACACATTGCAGGCAGCTGCCATTCTTCTCCCCATGTAGCTGACTTCTTTTCAGTGATTCATCTCTTCAGGATTTGTTTTTTGGTAACTAGTTGCCAGATATATCCCAAGAGATATTTCAAGTTCAAACATACATCTTTTTACCAAATCAAGTTAAAAAATAAATGTATTTTACCATATATAGTCACAAAGTTCTCCTAAATCCATTCATAAGTGTTGAAGGTACTGAAAATATACATATAGACTTGGAGGTAAGTTAACTGTTTTTGCTATTTAAAGCTTAAGGGGGTTCTAGCTTACCCTATGCTACTAAAAACAAAAAAGGGTTTACTACTGCCATGTGCCCCTTTTAGAGAAGTTTTATCTTATTTTCTGTCCAACATTTACACATGCCTGCTTAACACCTGAGAAAAATGCTCTTCAAGTGCGCTCTTTTATTTCAGTTATAATAAGAAGACTTTGCTATTTTCATTTTTTGAACATTTAACCAACAGGAAACTGCTTTCTCAACTGCTTCAAAACTGTCTTAGCTGTGTTAGCAAATGTTAACACCTGAAATCATTAAATGAAAGGGCTGGGTCAGCCACAGTCAGGCTGGGGAGGAATAAAGCAAAGCTAATACTCATCTCAGATGACTCTCAGCTGAAAAAATAGTCATACTCATCTCGGGCAAAAATTTGACATCTGTACAGAGGCCCCTTAATGTCTATCTTCAACTTTCAATGGCAGAGTAATGAACGACCGACTAAGAGCAGCCAATGAGCTCTCCTATAGAGGAAAGCACAGTGGGTGCCACTTGCTTGTCCTCCCTTCCTCCTTCATTGAACAGAAAAGTAGTGCGTGTTAAGCGCTCATTAATCTGTTACTAGAAATGCAGCTACTAGTGCATCCTGTGAGAAGCTTAAAGTGAGCAGTAAAATTAGGGCAAGTAAGTACAGGAAAGGAACATGTACAATTGTGAAAGCTGGAAAATAGGACTGGAGTTCAGCTTTAAAGTTATTTCATACTGCCACCTGAGAACGGAAGGGGTAAAAATAGATATGGCCTATTTTGTCTTTTATGATCCTTTGGTGAACGTTCAATAAGTGAAACTGAAAGAAAAATGAACGCAAGTGTTTCATCCTCTAAAACATGCTGTTTATGTTGCAAATATTTAAGCAGGATATCCTTGTGAAAGCTTGTTAACCCACTTATTGAACTCGGAGCAGAGCTGACATTGTCATATAAAGCAGCAGAGATTCCTGGGCTGCTTTATGAAACTTGACAATCCTTCGGTTCCCCATTATAAGCCTTTTTGTTATGCGGCAATTCTGAAAATAAAAAATGATAAATAGCAGTGGCTGAAACCTGGGGTCTGTCTGGCAGATTGGAAACATGCAGGAAAAGACAGTAGAGCTTACAAAATAAAATCAGGACCTTGGTAAATGAGGTGTTTGGCTGAATGTATACAATCACCTGGAATAGCACAGGATTTTCTTGAATGCTTAATGAAAGCTGACAGCCCATATTGTTTGCCTCTTTATAAGTCTGTATGGAAACTGGGGTGCAGGGATCTGCCAGTGCACAGCCTGAAACACAAAGCAGCATTAGCTCAAAGGATGGGCCATATTATGAAAGGCTGGTGCTGAAAAGTGACAGAGGGCTTCAAATATTCCCTTTTATGTACACATTCTCAAATGGTATTTTTGTCCATTTTTCTCATATGCAACAAACAAAATCAGGCTTATTAAGAAAGGACGATAACAGTGTGAAAACTATAGTAGTTCTAAGCAACCACATTTTTTATTTCCCTGCTCTGGAAAATGAAAATACATCGGCCTATTAAAAAGAGTAAAAAGCATGCAGAAGAAACTCACTGCAGATTTCATTGTATTTCTCTTCTCTGGAAAAATAAAATTCATTGGCTGTTTTAGGTTACTGCACATTTGTATTAACATAGAGTATCAATGTTTTAATAATCTAAAAAAAAAATATTCTGTTTGCGTTTCTTTAATTTGGATATAAACTCAAATTAGCAGACATTCAGTTATGTTAAACCGATGCTTACCCTAAATAATTGCCATTTTTACACATATTCATATTTTCTGTTCATCTTTCTTTGCACTTCATTGTTTCTGAGCTCCTCCAGTTGCTTTCTGTCGACATGCATATATTGTAATAATGGTTGAATGTCATTGCACAGAAAGGGCCTTTTGATGGAACCGATGGCAGATTATGTCTGCTCATTGAGTGTTGGCATGGCTGCTTATAGTCTACTATAGGAGCACATATCATAAGGTGATCGATCATATTGGATCACAACTGGGAGAACAAGGCAAAGTGTTGTTTCCCAATAACAGGAACAAGAATTTTAATTGCAAGATCATCAAGAATTATTTTACCTGTAGATTAACATGTTAAGTAATTTCAATCTTTTAAAAGATTTTATCATAATTTTTGTAATTAGGTTTGCTTTAAAAACAAAGTAATGACCTTTTCCTGGAAGAAAAATGACCAGAAATGTTATCAGGTACAGGAAGTGTGAGCTTTAATAGAAAACCAGTCATCAAAGTTCAGCATAAGGACGAAGGTTGATAAATGACCAAAGTTCATTCATGGGTTCCAGCAATTCTATATGGACAAAGGAGTTATTGTCTGCTAAGCTGCAAAGTAGGACAGTAATCATCTCTATTAGACTGGGCCCAACTGTCCAGTTTTCTTTAATTCCCCAAGAGCTAAATGTTCTTTTGTTCAGCTGGTGATTAAGGCAGAGTACATAAAAGTGGTGATATTGTCCCTATGATTTATTGATGCTATTTTCCACTTGCCTGTAAGAGATTTATAAACTTCACATCTTTGTAGCATGTATCTAGAACATGTTTCCGCAGTGAAGGTCACCTGTTTAAGACTATAATAAAGGAATGCTTAGAAAAAAAAGAGGATCATAATTCTAGGCTTGCAAGTGTCTAGCACAGTGCATGCCACAATTATCCTGCTATACATAGGTAAAGCCAGTTTACTGAAGGTTACTGGATTGGAAACTAAAAATGTCTGCCTTTCATATCACTGTTCTCAAGCAAAATAGACTGTTCTTCTAGAAATCAATGATTTGCAAGCTTGAATAAGTAAAGTTAAAACCTGGACGAGTGCTTTAAATGGGCTATTTCTATGCTGAATTTGAAATATAAAAAATTTTAGATGTGCAGTAACGAAAACCTCATTAATTGGATATTTTTAGTGGAAGCATAGTAAGTACCTGCACTGACATGGTGTCAGTGTCCTGAATACCCTGTACATAAGAACTAAGATTGAAAAATGTGGAAGTAGCACAATGCCAGTTATATGCTAACAAGGAACATGTTAATAGGAGGAGATAGAAAAAAAAAACAAAGAAAGGTGCTCAGTCTATGAGGCTAAAGCTGCGTACACACATCAGATATCAGGCGAGAATCTGGCGTGTGTACAGTCGGTGTCGTTCGTCGTCCGTGGATCCGTCCTGGCGGATCCACGAATGATGAACGACGACCGATCCTAATGCAAGGGAAGGGGGAGAGCGCGCAGCAGGGTGCCGCTCCGTCGCTCCCCCCTCCCCTCTCCATAGAGCAGAACGGTGCTGTATGTACAGCATCGTTCATGAATCGTGCAGTCCTTTGTCGTTGGAAAGGATCGTGAAAGATCCTTTCCAACCACAAAAATTGCACATGTGTACGCAGCTTTAGATTGGGTCTCCCAGCATAGAAGTCTATGGGGTTGTACTAAACACATGTAACCAGTGGTAAAAAGAGGACTGCTTTGCCACAAGTAAACATCACAGCACACATTATTAACTCCCTGGCGTTCTAATTTTGTCTGTATTTTTATGTCAAAAGTAGTACATTGTTTTGCATGGAAATTTGTTGTTTAGTATTTTAGGCCTGTAATTCTTAGGAATAACTCCCAGGTATGATAAAGTTTGAAACACAAATCATAAATTATAATATAATAAATAATTATAATTAATTTTATAAATAAAATTATAAATAAAATAAACTTTATTAAAATCTAAAAAATAATTAAAATTATTATTTATTTAAAACATTTTTAAATTTGTCTAAACAAAGGTACAATAAAATAATTTTTTTAGAACTTTAGCACTGTAAACAATGTTTTAAAAGCAGATTACAATGTAATCTGCTTTTAAATTTCCCGCCAAGTCATGCCGCCCTTGTGTACTGACGTTTCACACATTACATCGATCACACCGAGGATGTGATGCAGAAGCCGTCCAAGAATGCTGAGGAAGCCGCTGGATTGAGGGGAGAAGGTAGGATTTTTTTTCCTACCCCGAGTGTGGCTTGGGGTTACAGCTTTTGGCATGTAAAATTCACCCTGAGCAACACTCAGGAATACTGCCAAGGTGGTTAAATATCCAGCTGAGAAGTAGGAAGGTGGGTTACATATGCAAACTGCTTATGGGTGATTTAAACCCCACTATACTCACCTGTACTTATTCCATCCAAGGACCACCCCATCTTCTTCCCGTTTCTATTCCTAGTTGTGATCTTTGGCCAATTTATGATGACCTAACTTCTGTACAGGCATCCCAGAGTTCATTAAGTTCCAGCAAGCTCAGGGGAAAGCTGGGATTGCCAAGTATCCTCCAAGCAACACTGGGCATGCACAGCTCAGCAATTTTTTACAATTCTATGAAGTGCTCAAGAATGCTTATTGCAGAAGGGACATTGTCTGTCTCTTCCTTTATTAAAGCCTGTCTGAGCACACATTTTTAGAATGGTACTGTAGTTCCACTTTAAGGAAACTTTCAAACAATCAGAAACTGTACACTTTCCTGTTACTAGATATTTAGGAAAAAAAGATAAAGGTATATACAGTAAGAACTACCTGGGAACCATGGTGACCATATACTCCAAAACAAGATTAGGCATAGGGCCTGATTTATTAAAGCTCTTCAAGGCTAGAGAGTATACACTTTCAAAAGTTAAGCTGGGTAATCAAGCAAACCTGGAATATATCTGGTCCAGGATTCAGAACATTTGCTAATTAATAGCAAATGACTGTGACGAAATCCATTTCAGGTTTGCGGGATCACCCAGATTCACTGACAAAAGTGTATCCTCTCCAGCTTTGGAGTGCTTTAATAAATCAGGCCCAAGGAGTGAGATTAAATTTTGTACATGTATTTCAATTTATGAAAGGATTTTTTAAGTCAGAACTCTAACTAGGTCATGAAGTGAATCCTAAGCAAAAGGCTGCTGTGTTACACAGCCTACAGAATGTGGGGAAGCTTTATGAACACCTTGGCACAGTGGGTTTACCTGCAATTTGGATTGGGATCCCTGCTGGTGCTTACGTAATAGTTAACAATACAATTACTATATAATGCATCATGTTTATCCCAGAATGTCAGATGGCAGCACCGCTCAACAGTGTTCAAAATCATACTACAAGTGGGATCATGCCTTAAATTCAAAGGCTTCTGTATGACGACGTAAAAAGGTTCTAACCCTGTTGGAATGAGATATACAAGCCTCACTGATTAAAAATTTAATTTCCATTACTTCCTCTGATTGAGTAAAATTCTCATTGCCCTCCCAGACATTGCAGATCACAGTGGGAGGATTATAGTAATAGCTGTCAATCCTTAAAGCAGTAGGCAGAGCTATGCTTAACCAGCTGCCAACTGACCAGCTAGAGGTTTGTAATTCAGAAACGTCAATAGTGCCACCCACACCTCCTACAAAGCCTTATCGTCCCATTGTAGTGCAAAATGAAGCAGGTTTCCTGAGTGTGACAATATTGCTCTGGATGAAAGATTATTACAGCAACTCTGTCAACCGATCACAGGTACCACCAATCAGTGGACTCCACTGGTAGCATCAGAAGGAATTAGGGTGACTGTTGTAAAACTGTAAACACTGATTCACCAACACCAACAGGTGCAGCAGACAATCATTCTACTCTAACACAGACAGGTTTTAGCAGCTGACAAGTGGCTTTGTCCATCTACAAAACCTGTAGACTTTATTTGGGTGACAATTAATATTACAACATGTTAGAACAGATAATGTACTACTGTCAGCACAATTTGTCTAGCAACGAATGGTAATTTTCGTTAGGTTGATAAATAAAGTCTATGTTTTCATTGTTACTGTTTTTATTGTTATATTTATGCATGATCAACGTCTTCAAACTGTTTCATTATTAGTATTTAAGTTTGGCAGCTGATAATGATATTATGAAATAAAGAATTTTATTTAGGTGTCACACTTACCTCTTCCTCGCTAAGAGCAGGCATCTCTCTCCTTCACATGTGGGCAGTTCTGACTCTGGGCGTGCCTACGCTCCCAAGCTTTATCAGTTTCGTCCAACCCACTGGCCAATTAGAAAATAGCCTCTTAACCATTCCTGGCTATTTATCTGGCTCAGACACAGCACTCAGTGTTCATACAACATGTCTCCACTAGTGCCAAGCCCCTAGCTTATGAGATGAGTTCCTGTACACCTGTTGCTTGATTCAGTGTTTCCTCCAGTGTCCAGCTTCTGTGTTAACCACTTGTTGCCCAGTCTGTTGTTTCCAGTCTATTCCCTTGTGCTGTTCCAGTGTTCCTCTCTGTCTGTGGATATTCCTCTGTCACCTGTGCCTCCTGTTGCTTCCAGTGTACAAAACTACAAACCTGAGGGGAGTCCTGGGATTATAGAAGAAAACATGCAATAGATTGGAGGGAACCCCTTGAATAACTTTTGCTGAAGAATATTTATATTTGGCGATATTACCAGACCCATATACAAAGGACTAGCCATACAGAGAACAAATATTGGGAAGATTTGATAGCTGTTCTTTCACTGCTCTTCAATTTTGCCGTCCTAATTTTCTGCTGTTGTGTACTTTTAGTCCTGACCTGGAAGATCAACAATCACATCATAATCTTATTTCTATACTGAACCAAAACCCTTTCTGTGTTTCTTTTGTACACTGCTTAACTTAGCCTTATTTTATTCTCAATATGGTGACATTTTTGGGAGTGCCAGTGTACTTTTTTTGGCACATCTTACCTACTGCAGCTGGTGTTAGAAAAAGAAACCTATATGAGCTTCAAGTAGTACATAGAAATGTAGCTTTCAAATGGTTCTACATCATTTCACACCACAATAAAATGTTGCATATTTTTGACACATAACATCATAAAGGCAAACATTTTGCTAGCCTACAAAAGAATTCTTAAAACATACGCACATTTTTACCTTTTTTCTTTCTTTGTTGAATGTGCTCCCTAAACCACTTCCCATCTACCTGTAATAAAGCCATAGACTGCTCATCTTTTCTTTGGGCCAGTTTACTGATAGTGATAACCATGGAATATGGCTGCACAATGAATGTAGACTCTACCAGAAAAACATATCCTAGGTGACAAAGAACCAGTGTAACTGAGAGACAGTTGTCACACTATGCCAGAAAAAAATGCCTGATCAAAGACCTTCATGGGACATTTGTAAATTATTTTAATATAAACTACAGATTAAGAAAGATTAAAAACAAATGTACATGATTTTTGGAAATTTCCATAACTTTACAACATTGAAAGTAAAAGTGTATGAGATTTCAATGATTAGGATTAGACTTGTACTTTAGGTTTTTTCAATTTTAACACTAAAGCAGCAAATGGTTTTACTCACTGGACATTGCAAAGCTATTTGAGCAATCTTGAGCCTTTCAGAGTCTCAAATGGGATTGAAGCTTCCAATCAGATTGAATGAAAGTGTATCCTCTCCAACCTTGGATAGCTTTAATAAATTAGGCCCTATGACATAGATTTAGTAAAGCTCTCCAAGACTGGAGAGGATATACTTTCAATAGTGAAGCTGGGTTATCCAGGAAACCTCAAATGGATCTGGTCCAGGAATCAAAGCATTTGCTAGCAAATTAACAATTAATGTAACCTCTGTAAGTACTCCTTGCAATATACATCACACTTCTCTTGAAGCTCAATACAGGATTGTATTGTATTGAATTTTAGTTCTGGATTTCCTTAGGATGTACACATGGTTGCCAAGTATAAAGTAGCAAGTGTTTAATATAGAAGGCCTGGCATTGGCAGCAATCTCATTTACCATGCTGGAGAAGTGATCCTACACATGGCTTGCACGGATCAGAATGAGAAAGCAGCATCATTTGTGCACGGCAGTGTGATTCAAAGTAAATGCTTTGCAGGGAACTCATGTGGATTGAGGCAACGACAGGAGTGCCGGTGAGTGGCTGGTAAATTATCAATGCCCTTGTCCATACAATTGATTAATTATGCACCCCTGGCTATTGCCCCTATTTCACCCCAGTTATAATCCACCTTTGCCTCTGAAAAGCTCAATTTCTTAGGTTACTATAAATTCATGGGATAATTCATACATATTACACAATTCATTTTCATTTTAGCATAGATAGAGCTAATGATCCAGAACCTAAAGCTAGAATCCCAATCTATTATATAAAGTGTTATGCATCCCAGAGGCAAAAGCAGCATGCCTTAGCTTTACAATTCATAAACTGATTTTTTTAAAGGTTATGTAAAGGTTAACAGACAATTAATATTTCTGGCAGGAGAGCCTGTGTTGTTTGTTTTCTTTAACACCATATAAATATGTAAAATAATAAATGAATAACGCACAGTGTACAGTTTTGGGTATATTTCTCCTCCACATGCATTGCATTAGCAGGGATGATAGAACAGACGTGTGCGTATACTGTACATATGTTCTATAAAGCTTCTGCTGTGATGTATTACAAGAAATATGTGCTTTGACAGCTGCTTCTATAATGTGTCACCATTGCTGATAATTTCTTTCATTATCAGGACAGCTGATATCTTTCTTGATCTATATCTGGGAAATAGAGGCAGAACAGGGATGTAAGAAAGTGTAGGTGACATTGTCAATGCCTAATGCATGCAACATTATCCTTCTCCTATAAAACTTATAGTATTTTTTATTAGACAATTCCAAAATATAGTAAGTCATTGATACACTAATCATTTTATTACATTACTCAGATAGTATGAAATAGGTATAAAAGTTAAAAAGTCTACACATTTGATTTCAGACAAACTAATAAACATTGACAGTATCTATTAGACCAAAGCTAACAGAATATTAGAAAAAAAAATGGGTATGGGTCAGTTCCAATGTCGGTCACTGTACATGGCACTTAACATGCATAAATATTTCTGTACTATTCTTCATACTATGATACTCACCAGTACATTTCTGTAATTTGAATTTGAAAAAGAAAAATCATGATTGCTACAGTTTCCAATGAACTGCAACGGGAATGAATGTTATAAGCAATATACTGTACATAAATGCCTACTACCTGTGCTTTAATGCATGCACAAAATAGATGAAGTTCCTCTTTCCCAGAAAAGCACATGATAAAATGCATTTTTAAGCCATAAAAGGTACATCTAAAGCATTAAACAACTTCTTTTTAAACAACTTCTGAAAATGCACTTAAGCACATAAGAAAAATGAAAGCCTATAAGTAAATGGACCATTAAAGAACATTAAGTGGTATGTTTCTTAATGAATGAATGCATGAATGAATGCAATACCATAAATCCAACATATAACCTCACAGTCATGCAACAGCCAGCAAACATTTGTTACGTATATATGGGACTTTTCAAGTGCTGAAAACTAATGCAGAATGCAGCAGTTGAGCCTAAAAAAAAGTTTTTAGGCTCAACTGGCAAAGGTAAGTGCACGGCATGCTGAAACAAAAGACATGTAATGCATTTTGTCAGGAGCAGTTCAGTAAAATATATATATCTATATATTTAGGAAAGCAGCCAATCTACAATGGGTTCTTGTGTCTCTTTTTATAATACTAATTCCTCCTTATTATCATCTTGGTGATTATCATGTTAGGTTCATTATGTATTCATAAATGCAATTTTTAGTTTTTCAATACACAGACCTTGGTAATCCAGGGAACTGATTCACCAACAATAGGCCTTACCCTATCTTTCTATGGCTTTTTAGTGGGACAAATGACTTGGCTGGATGGTGTAACAGAACCACAACCAGATACTGCACACAAAACCACTAAGTTAACCCATCCAATGAACATTGTATGGTCTAAGTGCAGTCCATTTGTACATAACGTTTCATTCTTAAGTTAGCAAGAGTACAGTGCTGCAGCCTCCTAAAAGACAGAAAGGAGGTCCAAATGTCCTAATGTTCATCAAGTTCAACCACAAGGGGAAATAAATGTATTAAAAAACAGCATATTCCAGATATAAACTTATATACATAGTTGATCCAGAGGAAGTCAAAAATCTCTTATAAATATGGTTCAATTTTCTGTCATAAGGGAGTGTTTCTTGGATTAACAGTCTCTGTTGTCTTTACTTAAAAACTTTAAATCCTGTACTTCTAGAAAAGCAACCAGCTTTTTCCTAAAGCTATATATAGTACTTGCTAAAACTACTTCCTGAGGCAGCTTATTTCACATTTTCACAGACCTTACTGTGAAGAATCCCTTCCTTATGTGGAGAATAAACTTCTGTTAGCAGCGTGGCCGAGACCCTGGGTGGTATTTAAAATCAGATTACTTGGTAATCTGCTTTTAAATTTCCCGCCCTGCCATGCCCCCTAATTCAGAAATGTCCCAGCATCAGAGCGGGATCATTGGATCGCCGATGGAGCGCGGGACACAAGTAAGGGGGGCATCTAAACTTACCCCGAGTGTGACTCGAGAATACCCCTTTTTGCAAGTGAAATCCACCCAGATTCACACTCGGGATTACGGCTAGGGGGGTTAAATGTAAATTGCCACTTGGCTGCCCAATCAAACAGTACATCCAGGTCTTCTTGTAAATTTTAGATGTCCTGTATGAACTTAATTCCATTACATAGTTTGTTGTCATCTGCAAACACAGAAATGGTACTTTTAATCCCAAACTCTATAATATTTATAAAGATGTTAGTAAAGGTCCCAACACTGAACCCTGGGGTATACCACTAATAAACTTAGACCATTCAGAGTATGAATTATTAATTACAACTCTTTGGATGAGGTATTTAAGCCAGTTCTCTATCCATTTACAGATTGAATCTTCTAAGCCTATTAACCCTAACTTCCATTTTAACTGTCTGTGGGGTACAGTGTCAAATGCTTTAGCAAAGTCCATGTACTGGATATATTATAGTGATTGTATCTTACACCATCTCGAGTAGCTAAATTTGCTCCTGACTATTCTTCTAAATGTTTCAGAAAATGTATTGAAGAAGGTACTATGCCCCACATTTGGTGGTCTTGTTCAAATATAAAAACTATGGATTAGAGCCTATACCTCATCCATAATATATTAAAAATTAATCTTGAACGAAATACACTCTAAGCATTAATAAATAAATCCGTTTCAAATATACCCAAAACAAAACAAAAACTGTGCAAGCTCTTGGAAAACATCCTCTCTCAATTATAAAGTAGTAATTCAGAAAATTAATAATACTATGATAAATGAGAAACTAACTTCTTTTACACAAAATGCACATGATAACTTTCTAAAGATCTGGGACCCGGTATAAACTATACTAAATTAAATATAGATACTCTTTCTTTTTAATACAGTCATATATATTTCTCCCCTGAAAGAATATTTAATTGTATTTTCCTCTTCTCTTTTACTTATTTCTTTATGTAACTTTTTCCTATAGGTTATCTTTATTCATTATGTGCATTTATTTATCTTTTACGTTATAACTTAAATTATATCATTTCATGGTACTTTATTTTTATTGTAACATTGTATCATGTTATTGGTATGCATTGTAACCTTGTAAAACTCAATACAAATCATTGTAATAGAGAATTTAACCTATTTGTTAAGTTCCAGATAAAGACACTAACTAGAACTACTCAGATGTGACATTATGGGAAAAAAGAAATCAGATTAGTGTGTCAATGCAACAATACCAGAAAGTCTGATGGCTTTGTGGGTTGTATAGGTATGACTAGGTATGAGCGAGTTTTTAAAACTCGATCTTGCGACAAATTCGGCCGTTCTCGCTTACCGAAATTGTAAGCGAGAACAACCGGTGTAAATTTACCAAACGAGATAGAAATTTCATTAAAAAAAATGTAAAAAAAAAAATGAATGAATGCAGCCCTGGAAATCCACTGCAATGCCCGGGCACTAGAGGTTTAATGGGTACAAGTCTCCCTATTCAAAACCTCCAGTGCTCTCTGATTAGCTGTGGAAAGCAAAATCCTCATGACGCTTGAGCTTAACCTCTAGTGCCGGGGATTGCACAGAGGATTCCCAGGGCTGTATGAACGAACGCAGCCCTGGAAATCCACTGTGATCCCGGGGCACTAGAGGTTAATTAACCTCTAGTGCCTGGGGATCGCACACAGCAGGATTCCTAGGAAATCCTAACAAAATTGCCCTGGAAATCCTCCTGTACTGATTTTCTGGAACATCTGATGGGTTTGCAAAATCAGTTCGCAAAATCAGTTCGCCGAAATTTAGCAGACCCATCAGAAGTTTAAGGAAATTTTCCCGAGAATGCCAGAGCCATTTTAGCTCATCCCTAGTTATGACACCTAGATGGGCCATTGCAGTATTGTAATATTTGAAATATACAAAAGTGCTTCAGAGTAGGAATTTTCAGTCTGAGTCCGAACGTCTGTCTAAAAGTTTTTTTCAGATAAAGACTGCTAAAATGTATTTATTTTTAAACAACCATTTTAAGTAAAGTTATTTTTTTTCTTTAACACCCTTTATTTTTTAAAAAAGAGTAAAGCCCCCTCCCCTTCTGTCTTTATTACCATGACGATGAAGACAGAATGGATGCGCAGAGCCTTCTGGGATGCCTATGTCACACATCATGCTCCTGGCTGCTCCATCTGTTCAGAGATCAGGAAATGAGGAGAAGGGGCCTTTTTTTTATAAATTGAGGGGGGACGCATGTGCAGTAAAATATTTTTTTCCCCTTTGCAGCAGGCTATGTCACCCGATCCCATGCCTGTGCAGTGCAAGATCGGATGATGTAGCCAGAGAAGAAGAAGAAGAAAAAAAGAAATGGTGACACCCAGCACTTAGCGCTGGGATGAAGGAGGACAGTGGGGAACCCAATCAAGGACTTCTCCAGTGGGATTGAGGGATGTGACGAATTAAAACTGAGTGTGATTTTTTTAATTTAAGTTTAATTCCGCTTTTACACCTTGATGGCTGTATAATTGCATAACTGTTCAAAATAGAAGGAGTTTTAGAGCATATGTCTGGATTTTCCCCACTGCTTTAAGAAATTGAAAAGCAGAAAATGTTTGATTTGGTAATACTTATGCTAAAGGATGAGAGCTCTGCCAGGATTTCCATGACTGAGCACTGGATATTGGGCTGTTAATTCCATGCTACTACCATCTCGCATGTCCATCAAGATCAGGTAGGGCTGCAGTACAGGTCCCCAAATACAGGGCAATAACTAGAAAAAGTGTGCAGGTAAAATATGCTGAGTTATGCAGCAACCCAATAGTCATCAGGGCATGACCATTTTATGTGAAACCTACCGGCACTTTAATGAGGGCAAATATATTGTTACCTCATCTCTGTTTAACTTGTTCCACCTTTATTTCTTTCAACTCTAGGTAGATAATTTATAGTTGAGAACTCTTTGAGATTGCTTCCGAAATTTTCTTTGTATTTAAATTTTTTCAGGAAGCCATGAGTTCATTTTTGTATAGACTGCAATCAGTTTTTACTTATGAATTTACACAATCATTAGTTATATATAATCTTCATATACTTCTGTATATCTTTGTTACTTTCATTCTTGATGGTACAATTTACTGTAGATATCTAAAACTTTTATTCTACTGCACTGTGTCTTTGTGGTCTTACTTGTAAATGTCAAAAAAATGTGCAGAACAGAAAGGCTTACAGGTCTGTTCTAACTGTTCAAGTTGTTATCATGAATCTCTCTATTAAACTATGACTTTTTTAAACCCTGCTTCAATCTGTAAGTAGAACTGGTGGCAATAAAAGATATTTCCCTAAGACATCTTGTCTAAATCGAAAATCCAATATATACATATATATATATATATATATATATATATATATATATATCATCATATGTTTATCATCAATAACCAGCCCAACGCACCAAGCATGCCGGCTGGCATCCCCATGGTAAAGCTGCAGAATATGTGAAGCCCCCTGAAATCATTTTACATACCCTTTAGCACTGTGGGGTGATGCTTTGAGAGGAGGTACATTAACTCTCCCATTGCTCAGTAACCTAGTGCCCAGTGTAGGGTGGCAGCTATGTAACTACTGCTAAATTTTTTTAACATGTTTTCCTGACAATACATTTATTTACAAAAATCTACTACTATGCTTTAATAATTTTATTTTTTTAACTTGGGACACTCCCTCTGCCCCTACTACCCCAGCAATATCCAGAGGCTTTTATTAAAAACTTTGGTAGTGGCTAAAATAAACATATTTTCCTGTCGATTCCCAAATACCCGAAAGTAGCCCTCCTATAAGTCAAGCCTGATCAGTGCACTTTCCCCCAATTCTGTTTGCTTTAATCCATCTTTAAGACTGCAGAACAAGTTCTGGCTAGAGCTCTGCTCTTCCCAGAGTTGCACATGTGAAACGGAAAATGTCATGGTACCTCACTAATTAAAAAAAAGTAAGCCATGTAAAGAATACAATGGTTAAATTTGAAAGGGTTGGGAGTCTTGGATTACACACTACCCATTGCCAGACTTCAAATGGTCACTGCTAACCATATAATCTATAAAGGAACACAAACCCTTTGCGGAATATCACCAAAATAATAGCCCCGCAAACACTGACTTACAATAACCCTGAAAATCCCCATCAACCCTGCTGCCCCCGCCGCTGTTTGTCTTGTCTGATGTATGTTGTTTTTGGTTTAAAGTTGCTTATGCTGATCGCCTAGGTTTACTTGCCAGGGAACTGTATTGTATCTCCCAACTTTCCTAATGGAAATGGTGTTTATAGCCCATGGCTTCTTTAATTTATCTGTTAAAGTTGTTACTAGGCTGATGGAAGATCCCTCTCTGAAGCAGACCTAAACTCAGAATTTTTACTTTACATAAAGGGGTAGACAACCCTTTTGTTTCAAATAAAAGTTTTGTTTGTTTTTATTTAAGTGCAATACCCTGTCTTGATTGCCGTGCCAAATGCCTCCCGAGATACCTATGTCATGCATCCTAGGAGGCTCTTGGCTGCTCCTTTTGTGCATTCCCTGATCTCGGGTATGTGCAGAAGGAGCCCTTTCATCAATATCCACGCATGCGTGGTGAGATCAGCAATCTTTTTTCCTAATCTACACTAATTTCCTAATCTCACACCACCTGCGCAGTGCAAGATTGGGTGACGCAGGAAGAATAACCCGAAAGAAAAGAGAATGTCGGCACCTGGCACCTCTTCTGTGCCGGGCTGAAGACGGATGGCAGGATGACACGGGACCCGATGGAAGAAACCTCCCGACAGGTAGACTAATCTGCAGCATTAAAGGTAAGTGTGTTTTTTTTTGTTTTGGGTTTAGTTCCGCTTTAATGTTTCATTTTGTTGATCCCCCCACCAACAATTTTCATCTGTTTTTTAAATGTTTTGATTTATTCCCCTTTGTATATTATGTGAAATATTTGTATTCCCCTAATATTGAAAATAATAATACAATTTTTTAAAACAGAAATAACATCTTTTCCCAACTACACTTTAACTTTCAATTACATAATCACATTGCCTGTGATTAAGGCAATAAATAGATTACTGTCGGTAATTGAAGTATGTCCATTGCGTACTTCATACTCTTTCTAATATTCACATTAAAGTTTTTTTTTCTTCTTTTCTTTCACCCCACTGGTATATTACTGTACATTGCAAAAGCCAAGCTAATGCATGATCTGGTAGCTGGTATTTTGAATACCAATGCTCCAATGCATCCTGCAAACACACATACCATCATACAACAACAAACAAGTGGTAACCATCTGTCTGTTGTGTTTCATTTAAAGAACAAGCACATTTCTGTTTTTTAGTCTGATGTACTGTAGTTCATAAGAATTGAGCAGTCCTAATGTAAGCACATATATTGCAGTAACATGTGCACTACCACAATACAAACAGGTGTTTTTTAACTACATACATCGTCATTAAGATACATGTAAAAATTGTGTACATGCCATATCTTTATTTTTCATACATTTACTTTAAAATCTACATTACATTAATATATGTAACAATGTGATGACTTCCTTTTTTTTTTTTAATCTTGATTATTTTTTTTTACTCTATTTCCATTTATAAAATGGTGTGTATTAACCAAGAGCAGCTTCACTGACATACATTAAAAATTGTGTACATAAGAATCATACTTTGTATTCACTTCATTAACTATTCTCATGACTTTAGGATGATATAAGGCTTTAGCCAATATCATACTGTGTATTTTGATTATTAAGTCTCTTGTGGGGTGAGAGGGGAAGCATTTCAAATGCCAGTCACCTCCTCAGAAAGTTTGTGAAATGACTGATAATTAGCACAGCGTGAAGCTTAAAGTGGTGTCTGATGCAGCAGATGGCCCTCAGGAATAAACCATATCTTGTCTATCTTGATTAGGGCTTACTTGATGGAATATGTACATTCAAAATGACACCTGCATTACGTTTCTGACTATGAAAGTAACTTTTTATAGGTAAATTGAACACAAATATTTGATTTTTTTTTATCTGCATTACAGTTTGCAATTTAATGTATTAACACTCCCACAAGAAAGCATAATTTACAAATTTAGAATTGTTAAAAAATCACATTTTTTAGAGGTTTATTAACCTCTAGTGCTGGGGATCGCAGTGGAACTGCAGATGAATTCTCAATGGAGTTTCTCCATTGGGAGTTCATCTGCAGTTCAGTTCCCACGGTCACCGGGTTGATAAGTACAGCCCGGTGACCATGGGAACTGAACTGCAGATGAACTCTCAATGGAGAAACTCCATTGAGAGTTCGCCTGCAGTCACAGCTGATTGGAGGCACTCGTGTGTACTTATCAGCCCGGTGACCGTGGGAACTGAACTGCAGAAACTCCCTTGAGAGTTTATCTGCAGTTCCACTGCGATCCCCAGGCACTAGAGGGTAATTAACCTCTAGTTCCCTGGGATCGCAGTGGATTCTCAGGGCTGCAATCGTTCATGTGCTCTCTGATTGGCTGAAAAAAGCTTTCCTTAGCCAATCAGAGAGCACTAGAGGTTTTGAATGGGGAGACTTGTCCCGCAGCTGGCACTACATTCATTGATCAGCGCAGCCCTGATCTTTTTTTTTGATCATTTTTTTTTTAAATTCGAGCTCGATCAGCGAATTTCCACAGGCCATTCTCGCTTACAATTTTGATTAGCTAAAACGGACGAATTTGCAGCGAGATCGAGTTTTAAAAACTCGCTCATCCCTAGTGGGCACCACTGATATACAGTAATGACATGATTTTCATGTGTTTCCACAGTACTGACATATTATACAGCTAATGTATAACTACTCATTCCCTAGAGAGAGTGAATATCTGATTTGTTCTTTATTATGGAGGGCTTACAAAATCCAGCAAGTCACCACCCAGCAAATCCCTATCTCCTTTTTGGATGACCAGAGTTAAAAAAGAGAACCTGCCTCTCAACAATAGGCCCCAAGGTTAAGGAAAGGCTATCAAAGATGCTTATCAGGAAACCACTCAGCTTGAAATGTAAGGGGAACCTAACACCTATAAAAAAATGTAACACTTAGTGCAGCTTTAAGGCATCCTCCAAACATTTCTTTTAAATAATTTTTTTTTATATTTTTAACTTTTACACTATATGAAATATTTAAATGAATTAAAAAAAAACAGTTTGCTTATTAGTCTCCGAAATGTGCAGTAAATATAAACTAAGGTATAAACTAAGGTATAGCACCCAAATAACTCAATGGGATTAAGCATTAAATTCAAACTGTGTTGTTGCAGACAACAGCAATCCAGGAGTTTTAGAAACTTATACAGGCTGACAGTTTCATCAGTTTACTGTCATGTTAACTTAATATTTGTACCAAAAAAAATGAGAGATACACAACTGCACATTAAACATGATACAATCTTCAGGAAAACTCAATTCAGAAAAAAATATACAGAGTGCAAAATTGCCTGTTTTGCATCCCACGCAAGTTTCATAAATGTCCCCCACTGTATACAGAAAGTTCAGCTACATTTCTGCAGCATTATAAAATATCATTATGAAGCAATTATATCATGCCTAAATGCTATGAACTTTCAAAATAATCATCCCAACCCAATTATTATTTTATTTTACAGGTTATATGCGGAACATTTTGTGAAATTATTTGGATCCTCTAGGTTTTCATCACAGCTCTAGCTATTATCATAAGTAATATGGAGGTGCTTATAAACCACTACAAAACTTTCAAACACTGTGTAATAAACCTGGGAATTCTGAAGCTTCAGGCTACGATTATAATTTGTTATATAAATGTACAAAATAAATATTTAGTGTTTGTGCTTTTCCAGGAATATGTAGCAGGGCTGGTGGCTCTTGTCACTGACGCAGTGCCAGCAATTAGTGAAGGCTGAAACTTGGAACTGCTATAATCACAGCAGAATTCTCTTCATACATCCACTGCCATTAAGATAGACACAGAATTAGTTCAGAACCAGCAGCCATTGCAGTATATTGTTAGATTACACCTTGCATGTATATCAATTTACCTTTCATGGGTTTGATTCTATATTTAGCACATAATGGTTCATACTCAAAATACATAAACACTTTTACTTCTAAAGAAAATATTTAATGTGATATCTTCATTAGATCAAAGCCAAATTTACTTCATTTGCAGAATAACTTTATGTCTTCACAAAATTCCCATATTGTTTTTTTTTTTAATTGAAGCACACCATCTCATTATTAATGAATGTCATGCAGATTTAAAAGTCAATAAATGCAATTAATTAAAATACAAGAACGCATGTGACATAAAACATCCAACAGCAACCTATACACGTGTTAATGTTACCAAAGTTGAAAACTAACTACTTATGTCCAAATTGAGAAAAGAAATGAGGTACAGAAGAGTGAAGCAGGAATAGAAAGCAAAAGGGAACAAAACAGTTCAGAAAAGAGAACCAGAACAGGCAGCAGAAACAGGCAGTAACAGGTGCATAGTATATAGGCGCACAGTTAAAATACCACTTTTTGGTGAGGCTAAAAAGGTGGGAGACACCCACTGGTGGACACTCAAAATAATCTTAAGGTTTTGGGGCACGGTGCCACAATTAGGTGCTTTAGGCCCTAAGAGCCCCCCAATATTTAAGGATGCTTAGGCCAAAAAAGTATTTTTGTTTTTCAACTACCTCTGTACATAAGTATCAAGAAAAAGTTTGGTTCTTGGGATGTTACTTCGTTCATCTGCCAATAGAGTTTCCCAAAGCCTGGTTCTGAAACCAGATAGGCTAGCTGCCCCTACACTTGGTTTTGATACATACTGCTGGTATCTAGCAATAGTCTCGATGTCTTACCATGCAATAAAAAACACATGGTACCCGATTCCCCATGTCCATTAAGGCAGAATATACACCAACAATGATATGTCATTAATCAAGAAAAACTTTTTTTGACACATGATATCAGGGGGTTTCAGGAAGGACATTTTACATCTAGTTAGACTGTGCAATCCAAGGCCTTCAAAGTGGTACCTGCTCGGCACAACAGCACCTACATAGTTCTTTAGTTCAGAACCTAAAATGACATAGGTGCGAATAAGCTGATTGCACAGAATCAGACTGGACTAGAAAGCTGGCACAAATGCAGGCTGAACAGCTGACATGAAGGGACGGTCTGAGTCTGGCAGCTGAGGTTGCCAAACATTTCAATATGGCAGAAACATAACTGCAGGTCTTTTTCCTAATGCTGGAACTGAACCTGAGATAATATTCTTCCATATAACCAGCTCCATTTGTAAATAAACAAATTCATCTCACACTACAAATGTGCTAGGCATTAAGTCAGCTATAGCACAATGGAACACTCACAATTTGATTTTCACAAAGAAAGATTTTTTTATTTTATTTTGTTAGTTGTCTAAATGTATTCAAGATTTTTATGCAGAGATAGTTTAAACTTTGATCATGGTTAAAGAACTGATTTTGAGAATTGCACAAATTAAGTTAAATGAAGGAGTAGATGTAGAGCCTACAGCTGAAAAAACAGTACATATAGATTCCTAAACTGCAGCAAAGGGGCACACTAAAGAACAGCATACTGACTTTTTTCACTAGGTATGAATACTTTTAAGAATAAAACAGGAGAAATGTATATTTTAATTACATAAAAAACATGAATTCTATTTATTCATATTAAATTGTGCAGATATTATGATCTATAATCATAAGCACAGCCTATTGAAAATGGCCTGAAGCCTTTAGCTCCAGGTAAGACTTGCCTTCAAGTCATGCAATCCCACGTAGCTCCTCATCGATCGCACCTTGCTGGTTCTGTTTCCTAAAGAACCAGCACTGTCACATTTGACAGCTAGCAGTAGTGAACCATACCAGTACCACTCATTTGCGCCCCTATTCTATCCCTATGGAGCTGCAGCAGGAAGACGTTACCATGTAAAGTCACACAAGCATTGCAACCTCACCGCGAGTGTGAACCTAGCCTTACAAGTCAAAATCCATCTACAATTCCTGTTTACAGACTATTATTCTACATAATGAATATAAATACAATATAGGAGCACTTTATTTAAAGCTAAAGTCTAGGATAAAGTAAATTTTGTGAAACATACAATAGGCATATGGATTCTTACTTTAACCTTATGTTTTTTCCAGATCTGTGTAGTTATCCAACATATTACCTTACCTTTGTCCAGAAGCCTTCTGTAATAAAGACCTTTTAAATAATAATATATTAAATAAACCTTCAATGGGTGGACATGCCTTGTCCTTCCCACATCTCTGCTTTCTGAACAGGCTACATACAGCCTAGTGATGATGCCACTGCTCCATTTACAAACTAATATTTGTGTTTGCAAAGGCATTATATAAAAACAAAGTTCATTTATATCTATTGTGGTTTATTAGTGGTATATTTGCATGGAGCTTTTTGTGCTTGGAGCTCAGCTTTAATACTTACATACAAATAAAACTCTGTGCTAGTAACTGGATGTATTTGCATGTATGTTTATAGAGTGTTCTAATTCCTATACACTGAACCAAGCCATGCAAAGATCCTATGTTCAAACTCAGGGTAATATATTGCAAGGATTGCAACTAGTAGAATGTGATTATAAAGTTGAGATATTAACTTATTAAATATACCTTCTGGGGAAAAAGTCATCCCCAAGTACTTAGTATAAGCACTTGATAGGTGCCAATGTCAGATTGAGCCTCCATTTAAATTGAAAGGCACCACAGAGTGGCAATCAGCTTTGAAAGTCCAGTCTTGAGAAACCCAGGTATATGCTAGCACTAAAGGCTGGAACAACATAAAACAAGGAAAATACCTGCTATGCCTTTTTTTTAGGTAAACAGTACTAGAGGAGAAAGAAAAAAAAGAGAAACAGAAAAATACAGTTTTTAGGGAGTGGTTATTGCAACAGGGATGATATATGGTTTGGAGAAACTTTTACAGAAATAAAATGATTGCCTTGACCCTTTAACTGCAGTATTAGAGCATGTATTTCTAAATTCTCATGCATTTTAATTTACACAGCTAGAATATAATTCATGCAATTATTAAAGTAAACTAATATTTATCTGTGGTCTAACCTAAAGACTCATTTATGATGAAGAATGGATATATCTATAATGTATATATTGTATGACCGTTGCTATCAATCCTATTCATTTAATAGAGTAGAGAGGGCCTACCTATTGGAAAAAAGCCAGAGGCTTACATGTTTTTTCTGACTCCTAGAAAGAATAACTGTACTTGTCCTTTACAGCTACACCTACCTTTTTAACCCAAGGATGTAATAATTCATTTCAGCACAGCGACAGAGATATTCACAGCAATTCTTTGGGATTTGTACACCCACCTCTTCAACATCTAACCCTTTAAATTTAAATTTTACCCTCAAATTAACCCTTAAAACTGCACCTAACCCCAACAAAACCCATAAATTCTTATTTGTATACAAGAGGAGAAAGATTGCAAAATGAAATAGAGAATTTCTATATTTGAGACAAGGACTATTTATAGTCAGGCCACTCATATATACTTCTACTACAGAAATTACTGGAGCTTCTCTGGGCTTAAAACAGCTAGTACCTACTGTGCTGATCTAAGATTCACTTTGACCCAATTCGCTAAATTTTCCAGCAAACTTACATTTATTAATGGAGTAGTCACTTAAACTTATGGATCATCCAATGTCATACATTTGCAGTCACACAGGAGCACAAAATTATTGTAAACTAAACAGAACAAGCTAACTGTGTGCTTGCAATTTAGACACTGTTTTTCAGCGCTCAGTTTTATAGCGCTCAATAAAAAAATGTCTAGTTTCATGATTGGTTGATAAGAGCAACAAAAACATGTCAGGTTTTGTACTAATAAATGCGATCATATTGCAATACCAATTTACAATGTCATAAATTGGAAAATATGCAGAATATGTTTCCAAATTCTAGTATCAGACAGCCTTCAAAACAGGCTTGTTTAAGATGGCATCCAAGGGGTCCTATCTTAATATTTTTGCCCAACTTCTAGAAAAAATTCACATTCACATTTTCATTTGATTTGATTGTTTTTCATTCTAATTGAATCCTAAGTGAAAAACGTATTCATTTCAGGTAAACATTGGATCAAATATTAGACCCCCTAAGAATGGTTATTTAGTATTTTTATTTCTAGTAGCTTGATTTCTTACCTAAGAAAAAGATGATTTTGTGCAAGGGTGAGCACAAGACTCTAAAAGTGACTTTTAGATTGAATGACAGAATGTAATGTGCTGCTTTGCCTGAGTTATCTCTGCAGTTTTGCAAGTAACAATGGATTGCTTTATTCTTTTATTTAATAATTATTTTATTATTAATCACAGGCTAACTGTGGAAAAAAATCTTTTTACCATTACCATATATTCCAGCTCTTCTCTATCACAACAATACTTTCCGATATCATTCATTTGCAAAAAAAACTTTGTATGTTCACAAGAGTCTGTACTGGTTAATTGTCACCTTGAAAGGTCATGATAAAAAAAGCCAGTGGCCGTGCCTAGTATATTACAGGATATATACAGGATTGACTGCGTTGCTGAATTAATCTTGTCTTCTGACAATTGATAGAACTTCATTATATAGATGATGGGTTTTGGCATTAAAAAACAACGGGTATTTGATGCTCCTCGGTGTGTGGTAATGGTTGTATGTAAGGAGCCCTATAATCTAGGAGGCTTTTCACGCCACTAACCTGTATACTATAAACCACTGTGAATATGGGCTGCTAAGTGTGTTAAATCTATACTCCACTCCAAACCAGCTAATTACAAAAAATAAAATACATTTATAGGGACTGTCTTACGTGTATGTATGTCCAGTTCTCAGTTTTACACTGGTTTGATACACAGCACAATCATTGCCAGCAGGAGATTTTACATATAGGTCCATACATATTTTACCAACTTTAGACTGTGGAGAGTGAAAAGAGGAGGACAGTCCCCAGAAGAGGACTGGGTGAAGTTGTCAGCCCCAGTGATAGAGCAATGAGAGGTAGGTTTAGTTCCACTGTTCCTTGTACAACTACCATTGCAAAGACATTAAATAGAAGTCATACTGCAAGATGACAGCTGCCATCAAAACTTCTGGGACAGGTATTTGTTTGTGGAAGATTTTCTTTACCAAAAGAATGAAAGATAAAGAAATAAATGAAAGATTATTTTTCTACATGGTGACACTCTTAGACTGTCTTAGTGTCTTAGACTATATATTGGCGGTCATGACTGTAGACTCCGTTACTGTAATTGCCATAGGCAAGGCTCAAATTAGAAAAGGGTCACTTACACATCTATTCTTTCTTGTTTTAGGAAGATTCTCATTTTAAAAAACTAAATAATTTAGCTGTTCTCATTTTTATCTTGATTTATGGTTTTGACTAACTAGTTTCCTTTGTACAGTGGAAGATAACAGTCTGTATTCATGATCCCCAGACTCTAACATGGCAGAGACTTTTAGCTATGAAGGATTGCTGAGTTAATGTCTGCTTACTACTGGTGAGCCGATGTCTTTGGTAAAATTGGCCTGTCATGTAATTCCTCATAATTGTCTTGTATTAAATTGTTCTATTTTAATGTTCTTCAGACTTTCATTAACTATGTAATATTGAACATAATATGGTGATGAATGTGCCAGGATAATCCTGCCATCATCCAGTTTATTAGAAATGCTTCACATACATCTTTAACGTCCACATCTTCCTAAATATTTCAATTGCATTCGATCCCTATTTCACACTTCGATTTCCTTTTCCACACCATAGTCATCTTAGTTTTTCCCCAACTCCTCCTGGTTCCTTATCTTTTTTTTTTCAGCATGGCTTAAAAACACCCACGCTATCTATTCAAGAGATAAACTTGCTGGTCGTAATCCTCAGATTATTTTGATACAGAGATCCAAAAGAAGTTTTGAAGCACTTGTCATAGGATGTAGACGTTAACATTGATTAAAGACAGGCATTCCTAAACACTCTTTCAAGGTGAAATGAATTTCTTGTCATACCTTGTGAAAACTTTTCCATGTATTCTTTCTGTGGCCTTTTTTTTCCCCATTGTTATTCTTCAATGCTGTCAATCATTCTTTATTCTCTGTTTAATAATCCTTGCTACAAAATGTATTTATTCTTTCCTGATAAGAAGCAGTCAATCTTTTTTTTCTCATAAACCACATTCTCAGTTTGATATTGTGCTGAAAATTATTTTTATGGGTTAAGAAGACCAAAACTTTTGTAGAGGCCTGTTTTGTTCAAGAAAAAATATCTGAGCATAAACATACAATTGCAGCAAGAGTGATTGGGATTTGCCTCCTCATAGCATCATAAGGCAAATTCCAATGATATATTACTGTACTTCCAACAGAACTGACAATCATAGGTTAGGTAAATAAAACAAATAATATAATTGTGTATCTATACCTAGAAAGTCTAGATGAAAGTACAGTTGAATCTATACATGTATCAAATCCTGCAAAACTGGAGAAGATAGGTGATCTGGAGAAGATAAATGAACAAACCTACAATGGATCTGTTCGAGGATTGACAAAAATTGTAAATTAATAGCTATAGATTTTTAAGAAATCCACTCCACCCATGATTTTTAAGCGTGGATAGAGAACAGTTTTTAAAAAAAGTAAAGTAGATGATAAAAAGAGCCAATGAGTCAATCAGCTGCTACCTTGCAAAATACAGTTTTATTTTACAACATTCACAAAAAGGGGGTTTCCATGTACGCTGTACATAATTCAAAAAACTATGCTCTTGCTAGGTTACCAGTGTTCGTCAGTTGTTAGCAAAGGTGCCACGGATGTAGACCCATCATAATAATTACAATAATTATACTGACCTGTATTTTTTTCGCATAAAGGTTATTGTAATGGCAGGTTGGGTGGTCACAACCCCCCACTTCCCTGAGCCTGTGATGTCTCCAAGTGGAGTCCTTCTCCTGACCCCGCAGGTGGGTGCACCGGCCAGAGCAGCAGCCCACCTGTCAGATCGACCGGGGGTTGGGGACCTGTGTTCTAGTGGTCTTGTTCAGCATGTTAATATATGCTAGTAGCATATAGGTGGCTTTTAGTATTCTCTTTGACCATGTTATCTCAACTAGTCTGATCCAACATGTCTGTGGTATATAATAAACAAGGGCATAACATGCTGTACCTTTATTCTCTTTATTTTACAATGGCTGCCAAGAATTAGTCCCCTTTGCCAAGCCATGACTATTTGGTTGTGTACCTTTTTCTTTTTAATTTTCAAAACCTTTTTTTTTTTTCCTGAATTAAATGGCTGATTGTGGCCATCTCCATTGTACTCTTTTCTTAAACACAATTCTTATGTGTTGGGAGTTAGTAGGTGCTGAAATAAGGAAACAGTATATCAAAACTCTTGAACTATTTCTGACCCACTTAGGCTGGTCATACATGGGTTGTGTTTTCTTTTCAATCTAGCATTCCATGCGGTTGTTTCATTAAGCTGACTATAAATCTATTCTGATCTTCTTAATTCAATTGACCAAATATGGTGAATATTGACTGCAGAATCTGTAAAAACTCAGTCAGTCAGGTCAAGACATTTCTGTTGATCACATGCATGTGTGAAGAGGTTTTAAGACCTTTTCTATTATATTCAAAATTTGGCACATGAGTACATATGTTTATCTTAACTTTTTATCCTGTTAGGCCATGTTGATCAACATTTATAATAAACAAGAAGTGGATCTAATGTCAATGTCATGTAGGGTTAGTTAAAGATTTCTAACAGATATCTATTAGCCAGGAGGACCAGGAGTCTATAATCATCCTTTTTTACTAGAGATGATATAAACCACTCCCGTTTGCTTTGATGTTATAAAACATGGAGAAACTCAGAGCTTCTTTTAGGGTACACAAAGACTTCGATGGTATTTACTGCTACATAACAGAAAACCTTTCGTCAGTAATGTTTTTTTACTCTTATGCTTGGCTCTTTTCTTTTAGTTTATAATATGCCTGCTATTTATCATCACATCTTCATCATTTACCCCTGTGGTTAATAAATAAAGCATTAAAAAAGGGCTGTAGAGTCAAGTTTAAATCAATGAAATGATATCAGCATTGGTGACTTCATAGATGGCAGTTGCTCTAGAGTGCCCAGACAGTAACTACAGAAGACGGGAAAAAGAACAAGTATTAACAGATCAAGCCCTAAAAACCTTAACTGCTTAGAGGCATCCATAGTCTCCATGGAAACATGGCGACCAACATTTGTCCAGCCCTGATGTAAACAAACATGTCACAAAGAAGATTTAAAGTAAATGAGCTAACCACTCCAATTCCTTTATATTTGTTGTTAAGTCAGTGCTAAGTAAATATCTTTATGGCAAGCTCTTCTCCTGGGGTGTCTCGTTATTTGATTTAGTTTCCTCCTCACAGGGGACAGAGCTTGGCATTCGTTGTATAACTCTCTGTGCCGATGCTCATGTGTGGTATCTGTGTTTGCCAGGCAGCTCTGAATGCCATTATGCTTAGAAAGAACTGCTGGCTCTACTGTCAGAAACATCCTTTTACTTGCTGTTGTGATCTTTTGTACCTGAGAGCAGGCTTAGCCAGACAGACAGGGCATGGCATGTGGCACCCGCCTTCTCTTTGGTGTGCTTGAGACGGTGAAGGATAAGATAAGACACCATGACACAACTAGATAATTTCTCATTTTGCATCAAGTGACGGCCTGAAAGATGACTAATATAATCTGTTCCCCTGGGATTCAGACTTTGCCCTTGAAGATTGTTAGGAATCACTGAATGCAGCAAAATGTGGATTTTATAAAATATATAGTCATCAATAAAATAAACCTTTTTTTGTAAATTTCTGACTATCCTTTTTAGTTCCTTTTAAAAATGATTATAGACTACATTTATTTTTAATTTTTATCTTACATTATTCTCGAACAATAGTATATTGAATCATCATAAGATATGATGTTAATAAATTCATATTGTTTTTTATATTAATTTTATAAGGTAATGTTGATTAACCATAACTCCGTAATAATGCAGTTTATTTACCATCTCACATGTTATTGTGCTATATTTAATAGGATTTTCAAGATAAAGGGCAGCTTATTTTTTCTATAATTGGTGTTATTCCTTTGTGCTTTTAATCCTGTTAGCAGCAGGAAAAGGGCACACAGTGATGTCATTGCTACTGTCTTTGAACATTAGACTTATTTCCTTCTGAATCTGAGTAAGTCATCCTAATTTTCTGCTAATGATCTATAAAGTCAATTTAAGCCATTCTGAGCAGTTACTGAACCCAAATAACATATGTAATTCACTCTTTTTAAAGAAATTACTTATTTTCAGACACAGACAGTACTTTAGTGCTCTACTACATGAAATGGGGTATAATTATTATATTGCCTATATTGTTGTCATCAAATTTTGTGCATGATCTTTTTAAAAAGACAAGGCATAAATAGGGGACTCATTTGTAACAGAGGCCTGATATCACTGGCCGAGGTATGCTAAGTACACCATAGTCTATCCTATTCAATGTGAAACCAGCAGAGTCCTACAGTCTTTGAGCTCTGTAAAAGAAAGTTGGTCATATGACTTTGATGTTTCCTGACTGAGCTTTATTGGCTTTGTAAACATTTTCTTTTTATATGCAATCATTTCCATTGAACTCCATCTGTGTCAATGTCCTGAAAATTCAGTGTAATAATAACAGTGCACAGAAAAGTGCAGAGTTGCTGCATACATGTGTAGCTATAGGGCCATGATGCAGCTTTTCCTCTAAATTAATAATTATTCCTATATGTCACTACTTGTGCCTGACTAAGTACTGTGGATGGTTAGTGAAATGGCCTTCAAAGCCGTGGTTGCTGTTTTGGAGATGGGCAAATATTATATGATTAAAGAACATTGCAGTTTTGTTTTTCTTTCAGTGATATTAAAGCTGATTTGATTGATTTGCTGTGTTTTTAGTTGTCTGTTATCTTTACCACTGGCAGACTTATTAGGCTAATAATAGCCATTTAAATAAAAATAAATAGTCTGTGTTCTTTATAATACCATATAATATTTCTGTGACAGATATTTAAAATGTTCTCTGGGATTCTGTGTTCTTTGGTCATTCCTCTGTACCTTTCTAGTGGAAGGTTAAAGAAAGGGTAACATAGGCAGCAGCCTGGGGCTTCTGTCTCTATAGGTAATCAACACTGCAAGCCTTTATACTATAACTGTAATAATAAAACAAGCATGCACAATACATATGCACAATCCTTGAAGATGCAATTAGAAAATATTTGTGTATAGTAACACCTATATGTGAACCCAAATAAATTGGCTTAAAAATGGCCCAGGGCCCATGGTACACTTAAGTCACTGATGCAAGAAACTTTCTAAAAGCATGCATATTGCCAGTCCAATAATTGCCAAGATTTTCTAAGCTTTTCACTGTAAAAGCACCAAAAGTGCATTTTAAAGGATTATTTTCATCACAAGCCTTTTTTCCCCAGACAAACACTCATGGCACAGATAACTCCAGTTACCCAGGCCTTCATAGCATGACATAAAGCAAAATCAGAAAATGATCTACAGCAACAGCCGGACAAGATGGCACTTGTTTAATTAGTTTTTAATCACGTTGCGTTTTCTTACAAGTGCAAGAAAATTTATGTTGATTTCACATTATTCTCATAATAATAACAATATCCTGCTGTGTGAAACATTTGTTCTTTACTTTTTGCCTATGAATATAAGCACAGTATGAATTGTTTGCAGTAGAATATCAGAACATTTCAGAATGTTGCAAAATGGATTATAATTTATATCAACATGCGATTAGTCACCAGTGCTGTTTCATTTTAAAAAATGATCATGTACCATTGTTCATGTAGTCGACAGTGACTTTTCACTAAAAAAAACCCTGGAATATGGTCTGTTAATCACTTCATTTCCTGACCCAGCTATTGATTTGCACTAATTTATGTGATGTAGTACAAGGTAAAGCAAAGAACTGGATTGTGAAGAAAAACTGGAAAAAGGCCAGAGAGTTGTAATTCTTAATGAACTGCCATAATTATGAGTATAAAGTATATGTGCAATCAGAGATACATTAACAGGTAAAAAAAAATAGAAGATAAGCTGCCTCAGAGCACCCAGTCCAAGAGGCACACCAATTAAATAAAAGATTTTTCCATCTAAACATTGCAGCTTTTTTCCCAAATCAGTAAAATGCAAATTAACAATTTTTTAAATAATAAAGCTATCTTGTGTGACCACGGCACAGGGAAAAATGTAGAATTTTACTTTGCTTTCCAGCAAGCACAATTTCTGAGATCTACTATTTTCTTATTTACAGACTTGATAGCAGGAGGATTTACCCATGAGGTCATGGAATTTTAGGCCCCACTAAGAAAGTGAACCTAAATCAGTGAAAGGCACAGGAACGCTTGTATGGCTCAGTGGTCTCCAACTTAAAAAAGTCCAAGGGTCACATCAATATCTACAAGTAGAGTGGAAGATCGCATTTAGATCTCTTTTTTTTGACAATTTGAAAACGTCAGGCAACAACCATTCATATTGCAAAAAAACAAAAACAGTAAAAGGCATATGTATAACAGGCATTATCCATACTGAAAAAACTCTTTAGGTCACCCCCTGCTCACCTGTGACCAGCTGTGCGAGCTCTCTCATAGCAGCCTATATTAATGCAGACCCTTTAATTCCATATTGGCCCTATTTACTGTAGAAATGACACACTGGGTTCTTTGGACATTGATGTCAGTTTAGGCTATTTTATTACTCTGTTTCATTGGTCTCAGTGTCAATGATAATTCCCCTCTTTCTCCACTGGTCATTGGTGTAATTGTTAGCAATAAAACCTTCCTTTGAGTGGTGTCAGTATGAGCAATAATAACCCCCTCATTAGTGTTAACATTAGTATCACCCCTTCACTTGGTATTATTAACCATAGTAGCCCTGAGCATGTTTGTGTCAGTGGCAGCAGTGACAGATTAATAAAAAAAAGAACCCTTCTGCAAAATATACCCTTATTGGTTCATCGGTGTTGGTGGTATAAAAAGAATTTGCCCCCTCCTACAGCCAGAACAATCCCTTCTCCAATCTGTTTAGGCGAGGAGAGTTCTCAGTGATTTATTGCTATGGGTCTATAGGTGCTCTTCTCTTTTTTTGGCAAAAAGGCACACAGCTATTCACATCTCTGCCACTATGCAAGGGGCAAATCTGTACAATTGGGATACATGCAGAAAGGATTGGAAAACTCAAAGACACAGGTGAATGAGTGCACAAAGACCTACGAAACACGGCAAGGAGATCTAACCAGTGAAGTATCTACGAAAATATAAAGCCATCAAGTTCCATCTACAGTTAAAATATGGCCTTTGTTTGAATTGACCTTTTAACTCATGCACACCATTGTTGACAATGATCCTGGATACTGGGGTCATTCCTAGGGTTTTGCCCAGCAGAGTCTGTGTCCCATAAGATCCAGGGGACTCAGCAGCCTGCAGTACAGTAAACCTTCCTGATCACAGAGATTGCCACCGGACACCCTCTGAATGTAGGTGAGAAGATATTTTCTCTTGCAGGCATGGCAGGAATAAACATAAAGTTGCCACTGAAAGTCCTGTTTATCTCTAGATTTTAGTTTTTTTTTTTAAAAAAACCTTTATTAGTAATAAATATTTTTTTTGTTATCTGCTTCTCACATGACCTGACAATGGAGCTCTCTGGACAATGTGCTAGATAGGGGTGGCTACGTCTGGTCTCCATGGCCCTGCTGAGTGCTGGATGTAGCCTCCATCCTGCATTTTCTACATAAAGACTACATAAATATGTGCCAACACATCCAGCACGAAAGAAATCACATTTGTTACTATTTATTTAAATAGGAAATCCCCACTAATTAATAGATGCAAGAAAATAAATAAAGAAAGTGATGGAAATTATGTGAACAATGCACTGCTCCTTCCTCAAAACAAGAAGCTTGGGAAAAGACATTGCATTAAGAAACTGATGTGGAGAGAGTGAACAGGACCAAAAACAAATTAAATCTAGCATTGTTTCAAAAAAAAAAACAGGAGGATGTTTGAAAATGCGATAAGAAATAAGAATTTCTTAATGCAATAGGATTTCTGAATGCAATTAATTAATGCAATAAGAAATGTTTTTTTTTAGTTCAAGTAGGGCCTGTTCAAACTAAGCCTTGTGTTACTACTGACATGGCAGGTTGTCCTTTGGAATGCAATTTAAAATTAATAGCATCCTAACACAAACATTTTAATGTACGTTACCACAATTCAACTGATGGGCACCTAATTCCAGAATCAAAATGTAAAAAAGGAGAAGACAGAAGGACTGTGGGCCACACACAAAACCCCTTCTGTCTTTTACTTTTTTACATTTTGATTATTATTTAAGGGTGTGGCATTTTATCTAGTTAGCTAAAAGGGAATACCATAACCTACCTCTATAAATCCCCCTAATCCCAGAAACAATATTTTGACATTTTACCTATTATCATGGGCAAATGCTTGCTTAGACTTGAAAAAAATGAAATGCATTGCTATGGTTGCTGCTGGCATAATATTTAGGTGAGTGTAGCTATTCTACTAGGTCCGAGTGTGGTTTTTCAGAGCTCAGGCATGGGTCCTCAGAGATTTCAGCTTTTGCTGTTTTAGGTCATTGGTAGCAAAGAAGCTTTCAACCTACTAGAAGAAATGCTAGCCACAACTTCTGCTGCCTTGTTTCATTTGGTAACAAATGTTAATTGAATGTAATGTAATGTTTACTGTAATGGAATTTGTGCAATAAAAGGTTTTAATAATGCACTAGAAGTGCTCTCTCCTTCTTGGTTTCGTTCTTCCTAGTTAAAGACCTTAAATCCCATAAAAATGTTGCAGGGAATTTGAAATAAGCAGTTCATTAAAGGAAACCCACAAACATCTTGCAATTTAAAGAATTTTGCATGAAGAAATGGTCAAAAATTATGAAGTCGATGTCAGAGACAATTGGTAACAATGATGCAATGATCCCCTCAAGAATTTGGCGATGGACGATGGACCAGAACCAAAGTCCTGCTTCTCACTACAGTGGCGATTCCCTATGGGATTTTGGTGGTTTCATTTTGTGCCAGCAAGATCTTTCTATGTGTGGCTGGCACTTATTGAGCTACCAGGATAGCTGTTATCTGTTACCTGTCTTGTTGAGTATTTCTCCCCCTTCTGCATACATATTGAGGTGAGGATTTTATTTTTGGTCACCATTTTTGTGAAGACTATTGCCAAATTCATGAAGGCATAATACAATCATGGACTTGATTATTATACTTTGAAATTTCCACATTTTCTCCTGAAGAAATCGAGGATAACTATATAATATAGAGTCATTAACAAAATGTGTTTTTTTGTTTTTTTTTAATTATTATTAATGTATATTTGTTGTAAACACTGCTTGGGGATGAGGCATATATTCCAAGGGAACTATTTGTTGGAGAACATCAATTTGTTCCAATATATATTCAAATATTGGCAACTATGCAGAGTCAATTTTCATGTTATAAACTAAAAAAGTAACTTTGTCCATTCCTGGCAAACAGTTTCAATATAAAGGTGCCCTTCAAAGTCTTAATGCCTATTTTGATAACATTCCTAGTTTTTTCTGCCACTGCTTTGTCTAGGGACAGTACCCAGTGTCTCCAGGTATGCCTTTAAACCTACAGTTACTTACCCTAATTTGTCAAGATAACTGGAAATTGTATTGATCACAGCCACTGTCAGCCCCAGACATTTCCTATCAGAGTTTACGGTGAGATTGATTTACCATTACTCTAGCTTGGTAATTTAAATAATTTCTTTCTGTAAGTTACAAGCATCATACATTTGCTTTGGGATTTGTGCAAGGAAAATATATCCTTGTTTATTAAACATCATCTATCCATGATTATGTATGTGGTTATCTCCAGAGACACTATCATTTTAGGCTGACAAGAGGAATATATAGTGATAAATTACAATAACACAATTGTGTCTATTTAATGATGTGACTGCTTGTGGATTAGTATGGATAGATCAGTAGGTAAAGCTAGTGCATCCAATCCTAGTGTGCATACATGAAAAAAAACAACCTGGGGAAAAAAAGTACATTTACACAGGAGAGGACATTTACAGAATATACAGTTTTTTTGCACTTATTAAATAGATATAACAGAGCACATTCAATGGTATATTTACCAGGCCATAAGGGACCAAAGAAGTCCATTGTAGGGGTTTACATACTCTTCAAGCAGAGGCAGACAGATTCCACTGAGCTCTCTAGTGGATTGTACATAGTAAATATTGCTGAAAAGGGGAAGATGGTATACATTTTACCTAGCAGGCAGAATTTATGGGCCTTAATTAAACTAGAACTAAACTTTCTGTAGAACTCTGTATACAGAATTCCTCTGCAGTTTGCAGAGCTTTCCAGGGGAAACTGAACATAATGTTAAATACACATGAAGAAAAGTACTGAGCAAAGGATAAATCAATAATGAAATGGGAAGCTTACTTATTCGTTATTAACTATAAATGAGAATATGCTTATATTTTCTATTGTACAATTTTCATACAAAGAATAGAAAACAGCAGGTAAAACACAAAAATCAGCAACAGACTCAGAAGGATCAAAGGTGAAAAAAATGTTCTTTGAACCTTAGATGACATCTGATCTCTGGAGTACAATCTAGCCAGTATGCAAAACCTGCTTAGATCCAACAGAAACACCTTCCCCATCCATAAAAAGCCTACACACCTATAGAGGAGAAGTTTATATTTTGCACTGCTAAAATAGGAAGAAAACAATCCAATTACACAATTTTGTAGTATTTTGCATTGACATTTTTGTCTGCATGTTTCATAGATCTAAATGTAACATACGATACCAATGATTGTCCCTTCCAAAATGTCATGCAGTGGTCTTGGATAGTGTAAGCCCTAGACTCAAGTACTGCAAAGTTTCAGTACTAACCATTAGGCAAATGTACAGCTCAAAGTTTAACAGGAAATCTTTATAGTTACTGTAGTTCTTCTTTAACGTATATCCAGCAACATTTAGCAAAAAAAAAACACTCATTGGACTTCCTGCTTGGCTTTTTTAACCTTTTTAAAACCTTACTGGTCCTAGTAAAAGAGAGAGATGCTGGCTATGAGCATTGTTAGCATTATCTATGGAAACATCTATCATGAATATATCTGAAAGTAAAGTATGTGGTTTGGGTTTAAATACAAGACACTAGTGGGATAGGAAGAAGATAAACATGGTCGAGAAGAAAAGTGCACAGATCACACCAATTATTTGCAAGTGTGTATGGTAGTTAGTTTATTATGTAGTATAATATACAGTACCATGATTATTTGAGATAACAACAGATTGTTTATTAACTCTAGTTTATTATCCCCTTCATAAAAATGTTCTGCAAGACTATAAATAATATCAGTAGTGATCTGCTATATGGATGGTATATAGTGGATGGTATTTTTTACTTTTTAAATGCAATTCATGTTGTTAGATAACTATTGTGTTTATTAAAATAACATCACAGGAATAATATAAGAAAAAAAAAAACAAATAGTATAGAAAACAAATGATAAAAAAGATTCCCGCTACAAGTATTTGTAGGAATCCAATAGTGCGGTTTGTGTGGATTATTCAAACGGTTAAGATGTTTGTGGCATCTTTTTATTGGGATGACTTCAAAGGTTTCTCTCGCAAGTAGATGAGAGGCGACCTTCTTTGGGTCAAGGAGCAGCCTGTGCAAGCTGCAGTATAACATTGTGTCCTGTCTGTTTTGTTTGGAAGGGGACATGTGGAAGTGCATTGTATTTGTTGGGTGTTTGTTACCACAGAGCTAGCATTGCTGACAGCCTTTCCTTTTAAATTGTAACCTGTGGAATTACAGCACTCACATGTTTTTGGCAGCTGCTTTGTCCTATCAAGAATATCACAGTCCTTTTCCTTTAATGTCTTTTTAATTTTAGGAAGAGCTTACGATTCTAAAAACAGACTATTCAGAGACCCATAATAGCCTATTAAATCATCGGTTAAGGTGTTCATGACAGCTAGAAGCAATTTTGGAAACTTGTGTTTGTATTTTTATAATTGATTTTACTTCAGAAGATCGTAAAGGCGAGGGACTGTAATGTGTGTGTGTGTGAATATATATATATATATATATATATATATATATATACACACACACACACACACACACACAAATACACACATGCTTCTGACATGAATACACACACACACATATATATATATATATATTCATGTCAAAAACAAAGCAAATTCATAGATGGGGCTGTGCAGAGACTGTGTTGTATGCAGGTAAAACATCCAGCTGCAGCTTGCAGGGTATTTTAGCTCTAGCTGCATCAAAAAGTGAGTTTAAAATAAAAAATAGTACCCAAATGTGTGACTTTATACAGCCTTACTGCATTATAGTAATAATATACAACATTTTAGTAGGTCTTTTAACCTACTATGATTCAATGTTCTATGTGAAGGTGATTGTATGTTATACAGACTGCAATTGGTATAAATGTTACACATAGATGTCAGCGTAGTTAAAATGTTAAAATGTACAAAGAAAAGTCACCTTTTTAATTCTCCCCCAAGTCTAAATACTATGCAATGAAAATAAAATAAAGTCCGCAATGAAGTAAATATATTTACCTTACCTAAGTTTCCATACTACAGAAGGTGATGCTTTTTTTCTGGAGAGAACCCAGGGAATGTTAAGGGTCTGTTTTTAAAGGAGTGAATCTGACATTTATGGAAACGTTTCCTGGTGGAGGATCCTCCAGGTCTATGTGTTTCACTGGCAGTAAATGATTCTCCACCATGGAATGTTTCAGTGAAAGTCAGATTCACTACTATAAATAGATCCATATATGCCAGCATAGTACAGATGTGTTTTCTTGTAAGATGTCAGACATTCAACATTCCCTGTAATAAATAGATTAAATATCTTTTTTTCTCTACAGATTTTTTTTACTTTCTCTAAAGCATTTCGACATGGGAGCATTAAAGAAAACACATGGACTTTGCATGTCTTCTTTTCCTTTTGTTTGCACATGAAAAAGCAGCATAAGAATATGATGTATGAAAAGATCTGGATAGGAGGTAATCAAATTTAAAGACTACATTAATTGTATCTGTCAAGAAATACCCCATTATCAAAAACCTAAAGTCTTATAACGATTATAACTAAATATTTTTCTAAATCCACAAT
>NC_092858.1:77532390-77569424 GCF_032062135.1 Pyxicephalus adspersus | reverse complement strand
AAAAAAATGTGTGGTTTTGCCATTAAGCAAAGGATATCTTTATTTCCACAAGCTGTGATGCAACAATTGCACATTTTCAAACACTTTCTGGTGATAGAAATAAGGTGACCATAGTGACTTGTTTACTCATTTCCATCAGGGATTTCAACAAATGCTTTAAATTAACAGACAACCTTCCACTATCCTTGCAGAGGATAATTTGGTGTCACAGAAATAAATGCAATGATTTTGGGAGGATGAAATAGACTTTGTGGCTTTGCCTCTATTCTAACTGATGTTCTGGGTGTCAATTTACCCCCTGTGATTCCAACAGTGCCTTTCTAGTTTAGTCTCACCTTTTATAAATAATTTTAGGTTATTAAGATACTTAAAATCCATATTGCATAGTTCTATAGATTGTTACGTTTTTTTGGCTAGCAAATGATATCAGAGGCAGTATTCTGTTCAATATGTATCACATGTCAGTGTACACATAAAGCTTTTCAAGAATTTAATAATATATCCCATAACAGTATAGAGATAAGTGATCTGTTTCTATGGAATAATTTTTGTGACTGATTTTCAAGTACAAATGTTAAATTTCCACAGCAATGCCTTTAAATTCTGCCATGTGGCATTTTTCCACTTACAGTTCCATCAGCTTTTTGAGTGTTTCCAGATGTCATTTCAAAGGCTGATCAATTTGGTTAATGGCATCTCTCTGGACTCCCAGCACTAACCACAATGGTGGAAATCTATATTACAGCATATCTGTAATGGGTAAACAGCGTTGGGCATTAGTTTGTTGTGATTCACAATATAAATACATAGCTGGAAAATATGACAGATGTTGAATCCACTCCTGGAGACATAAAAAAACTTTCATTTTTTATTATGTATTATTATTTTTATGATTTGTGGGAATGGGAAAGAGATAAAAACCCTGTATTCATTTACCTGGGAGAGGGTGGATAGCTAGTTACCCTCTTTTAAAAAGGACTTCAAGATTTCACCAAGACCTGCACTAATAAACCCACACAGCCTTTATTGGATGGGGGGAATATTGTGGGTAAGACCTGTCCCTTAACATTGGGACCTCCCATTTGACCTGATATGGTACAGGAAAGAGGAGCAGAGGAAGAGAACATCACATAAAGCTTTATGGCATCCACCAAGCAAACTTTAATTTTTTATCATTTTAAAGCTGCCCTCAAATTTGCATGAATAGACCCCACTGAACTGTATATTTGTTGTAATGTTTTGCTTTGGCACATGTATCTAATAGCAATGGCCTTCTTACAATTATTTGTCTATGCAGATTTATCAATTAACCCCTCTTTATTCCGTTGGGATTTCCTCATCAGAAAAGTGGCCAATAAATTGTCACTTCTTCTCATTCCTAATGGTTCACTAAATCTTTTGAACATAACTACATTTGCCTTAGTCCTTAGCTTTATGTATATCTGTTCTCAGGTCTATTTTACTTGGATGCCTGTTGTTACTTGCAGTATACCCAGTAATAATAATTTTAAATTCCTGAAGCCTCACACAAGTAATATTCACTGATTATTATGCTTTGAAAAAAAATAGTTCCTTACAAGATGTTTTTCTCATTCCAGTGCATCTGCGAAAATAGCCAATAACATGCTTGCATCACTGCACTGAGTTTTCCCATTTTATTTCGAATTTCTAAAATTGAGGTGCTCTCGATGTCCACACAATGGCTGGTTTATGGTTCCGAGCAGAACAGTCATGATTTGAATCAAACAGCCATGAATGATTTATGAATGGGCTGTATATAAACACAACTAAACAGATGCATGATCATTGTTTGAGCAATTCAATGCAAAACTTCAGTGCTAATATTCTGGATGTATGATCTATTCTCCTTCAAAGGCAGTACAGTGTGGATGTGTTTGCACACCTGAGTTCATTCATTCATCCACAGATTGGTGTGTGGGTGAATGAGTGTGCGCATACATATTATTTGATTCAATGAATCATTTCATTTTTCTTTGATTTCCTTGAAAAATGTAGCACCACTTTTTTTCTTTTGCATATAATCAGACGTTCTCTAAATATTATTGCATTCTTATGATATATATGTTCTCTTTGTATTGTAAGCAACCAGCAGCAAGATGGGTAAGCTTTGCTACCACCACTTGGCACAGGGGCCTTTTTTATAATCCAAAGAATTGTATTAATTGATTGTTTCTGTACAGAAAAAGTTTTCACATTAGCTAGGAACTAACTACAGTATATCTATCTATCTATCTATCTATCTATCTATCTATCTATCTATGTATGTATCTATCTATCTATCTATCTATCTATCTATCTATCTATCTATTTCGGTATATATATGAGGGTGTATACATATGGACTCAAGTCTGCTTTAGTTCACTTGTACCAGCGCCTTAATTATAGTTATAATGCATGTGTTATTGGCTGGTATACACTTTACTCACTGCACAGAATTAATAGCTGAATTGGCGCAGTTTACTAGTCCCACATGTACCATTTATCTGCACTCAATAAAAGAATTTATTTAGGAAAATCAAATCTCCTGTTACATAAATAAAGCAATAACAAACAGTGTGTAATGTTGAAGATAAACAACAATCTACAAATGGTCCACCGGGTAAAACTTCAGAGTATCGGGCATCTCTGCTTTTCTTTCTGGATATGGATGTAAACAGTTGTCAGCACACCACTTCTCATATCCCTTCCACACACATACAAATATACATACATACATACAAAAAGAAATACATGCAGTTTACAGAGTGGACCAGGTGAAGATGTCGGCATTCTTCTCCAAATAGAACCCACATACTCGTCATTTTTTATTTTTTTATCTTTTGTTCTGCTTTATATATATTATTTTTATATAAAGTTATTTGTTTTAACCAAAGCATATGCATAATTCTACTTTGCACAATTACAAGTTCTCCATGATAGGCTGTTAACTACATGTGCATATACAGTGCCACACAGCCTAAGTAAAAATGAGTTAAATGTTTCAGGCCATCATATGCCTTAGTGTTACAATTCTATGTCCACATCATCTATTTAGTGATATGCAGCATCCCTTTAGGCATTCCGGCAACCCGGCAACAAGAGCTGGATGCAGCTGGATGTGATAGGAGAGAATGTCCTGCAGCCAATGAGCAGATTAGTTCCTGGTCATGATGCTGGCCTACTATTGGCTGCTAGTCTTATTTAGACCTATCTAGTTCTGCCCAGTGTTTTCTTGATTCTGAAGTTTTTACCTCGGCTTGACCTGGACCTCAACTTTGCCTTGATTGCTACCTGCCCTGACCTCAGCTTTTCACACAACTTGCCTTGGTTGCCTATGTCTGTAGACACAATAGACTGTACAGAGATATCTCTTTAGGATCATTAGATTAGATGTTTCAATGCACACTATTTCCCCCGTACCTACATGCCGAAAGCAGGCATACACAATTAAGTGCCATTTCACAGATGGAAATATACAATCTGGAGAAAGTACACCATATACAAAGTAGTTTTAGTTTGGGCAAAAAATCATATAACACAAGGTAAAATAAGGTAGAAACTAAAAAACTGTGTGTACAAAAGGATAGCAGGCATTTAAAACAAGACAGACAATTTTAAAATGCTAACTGGGTATAAAGAAAGATGTCACAATGAGGAATACTGATCTAGCAACAGGACATGGCTTTACGCACTAGGTTGACTTCCATACATATGGATTAGTTTGCAAAAGGCAATGCATCCTCATTACCCCTCTTAAATTCTGTTAGCACAAATTAAAAATAGGAATTCTTCTGAACACAAACGGATATATGAAATAATCACATCACTGCTTAGCATCTTTAGGGAACATTACAGTATATGAAGATGTAGAGTATTGTATTTGTACACTGTCTGTTCAGCCTTGTTAAGGAAAAAAAACAATAGCTGTAATTGTACATGATTCTCTTGTTTAATATTTCCATACTAGTTTATTTTTAAAGTAAAGGTAGTATTGATATGTATTTTTTTCCCAGTAAAGATGTAGATATCTTAACCACCTTATACTGAATATAGAAGTGAGCTGTTCAGAAGTTTGTTGCATGGCTTCCCTATACATTAAGACAGAGGTTGCTGTTCTAGGGTTTACAAACACTCAGCAGAAATCAGGGCTGTATTTAATACATCTCACCTCTGCACAAGTAAGTAATGCATCATAATGTGCCCTTGGTCTCTCCAGCAGAGAGCACGCAGTAGCACAAAACAAGTAAAATGTCTCCAAGTTGTCAGGAAAATGGCATGAATTCTGGCCACTTCTGGAGCTGTTTTACGTTTAGACAGCAGGTGCTCTCCAAGACGTGGTTATGGCAACAAAATAAATGATGGATAATTGCTTTTGTGACAACTTGCCAATTAAATTAGACTCAGCAGAATAACATAATGACAATTTGTTATGCTCTGGTGGGCACTAACATACCAATCATAATTAAATCCTATGACTGAAATAGAATGCTCTTCTATGCAGGAATATCTAACCCCAATTCCCTCTCAGTGAAACATTATAGGCTCAGACTTGATTTTAATTTCTGTGGGATAATAACATTAGTATACGTCAGAATTTGTTTGCATGTGCATGCATGTGCTTACAAGAAAGCTGAGTTGGAGGTGATTTAGCATATTCCTGAGCTGAATGTCACTTCTCATCACTAGAAGTGAGCAGATTTGTATGGGCTGCAGCTTATTGCGAGATACAAAGAGATGACTCAGTGCCACACACCACCACTTGTCATTCATGGATCATGGAATGCTCCTTTGTAACTCGTTAATATTCATTAAAACAATATTACCAGTAAAATGAGAACATACACTTTTAAAAATATTTCATGTACAATGGCAAATGCATGGAACATTTGTAAGGTTTAAAAAAAAGGCTTGTTAACAGCGGGATGATATAAGTCAACCAATGTCAATGTCAGTTTATCTTAATGGGTGTTTTTAGGTTTTATATGTGTTTCTTTTTTTTTTTTTAATGCTCCTGCATTATTGATTTGCCCAGGAATTGTTTCCAGTAGTGACTAATCAAATCACGTAATGTTATATATGATATAAGGCCAAATTAGTCATGTGTGTCTATGTAAAGCTACAGTATATGAAGATATTTTATACAATTGGGCAGTTTAAACCCAGTGACAACTGTTTGGGTAAGACCTTGGATAAGGTTCTGCTTCAGTATGAATGCACCATTGTGCACAAACCAGGTCCATAAAGACATTGAATAATGAATTTGGTAAGGAGAACCTAGATTGACTGTGAAAGCGCACTGACCTCAAACCTGCTGTAATTTGGCATATTTCCACATAACAGAACATGACCTACTACCTGAGCACAAGGGTCTTTTGAGAACAACTAAAGCCCCATAAAGCTGAACCTAACAAGCACTTTCAGGAAAGCATAGCTCTACCATTAAAAAGAACACTAAACAGCATCACTGGTTGTTTTGTTGCTACTAGTCCAAATCTAAATGAGACTGCACACCTTTTTGATTAGTAAAGATAGTCAAATTTTCTTGAAATTGTTGAAATTTCACATTTTGCTCATTTATATCTGTGATTGAATTCTGTGATTTTATTCTTTCTATATTTCCTGCCAACAACCAAGTTTATCTTTTACTAATGACAGGGCCATGCTTCCTTACAGGTGCATTTTATTGTCATGATATGGACATCCCTATTTGGACTTTATAAACTTGTCATAATTCTAGTCATCAGGGATTCACTGAGGTTTAGGTCATGTCATATTCCTAAATTCTGTTGTTGAAGACAATGAAATACTTACCGAATTCTATGGTGTTGCTCCCTCACTACCCAGGTATGGAAGGTGTTGCTGATATAGGAGTTTCTGGTACTTCTGGTTTTTCTTTACTTATCCAGTCAGGGAAGGAGTGACATCATCCAAACAAGTGAGTATTCATCTATTTATTTTCTTATAGCAATTCTGTCTTTGGCGAGTTTTAGCTAACAACAGAATCTTGAGTATGCAATAGCCCCTAGGGTTTGAGCAAAGCATACACAGATGCTAAATATTAACATCTCCAGAATGGAGAATGTTCAACTGACACAGCTGGGTGAAAAAAATGGAGAATTAGCATGACAATTCCTTACAAGAAAGTTCACAGAGTGAAATTACATGATATGTTTGCATGTAAACCTATATGAGAAATTTGATGTGTAAAAAATCATCTATTATTTATGTGTAACAAACCTGAAAGTATATAGGAAAATGTGATACATTTCTAATGCGATTTTATTTTCCTGGCTTTATATGATTTTAAAAGTTTCTTTTGCCATGTTTGAGGTTTGGAAATATCAGAAGAACAAATACTATGTTAATAAGCCCTTATAAAATAACACTAGCAGCTCAGAGATGTTAACAGGTCAAAAAGTAACTGGGGGCTAGAGGGTTTATGCCCAATGAAATTTGTGCTTTTCTTTTTGCTTGCATTTATCCTTGGTAATCAAGAGAATATCAAGCTGCGAGTGCCCTTTATGCATTTTTTAGTAGTGATATCAGATTGAAAAGAGTACCACAAAGGTCAAATAACATAAATGAACAGACATTTAATGTCCTTTATTGCCAACAAACAACATTATACTGAATTTTTTAGTTTATTCCAGTTAGGTTTCTGTCTCAGCCATTTTTAAAGTAATCCTACTTTTCAGTCCTGCACACAAGAAATTGAGCTTTCATAGTCATATTTACTATCATGGAGAAACAAGGCAATACAACTATGTGTGTATGCAACTGCTGTAATTTAAATGTAGGTACTCAAATGTGCCTCCATATGTACCTTCAGTTGACTGACTCTGGAAATATACAGTCAACTACATACAAGTTTACCACATGCAGCTGTTTGTAACTTTTAATAATTTATTGTACAAGTTTAAGATCAATTTTAGATTTTCATTAGTTTTAGCAACATGTCACTAATATATAGGAAACAGCAGAAAAGGTGCTGCGAAGACACCTTCATTCAACAAGTAAATCAGAAACCAGGAGATCTCTGCATTTCCAGTCTTTGGATAAAGTAAGCAGAACCCTAGTGGCACCACCAAATCTTTTTCTAAATGTCAAGAGATTGGCAAGCAAGGCACTTTCTTTTCTGTTTTTATTGCCTAATACCTATAAACAGGGAGCATATTTCCCTTTCTGTACATCAACCACAGCTGCCATTCATGAAAATAATAATGCTGTTTTAAAATCTGATATGTCAATTTTTTTGGCTTCAGTCCATTTTATTTTGGCTGCTGACCTTTTACTACTCATGTCAGTACTGATATATACCAGCATTGGTACAAGTGAGGCTACCACACTTTTGGAAGTTCTGCCTTAAGCAACTTCACCCAGGTGGGTTTGGGAATATTTTAAAACTAATTTTAGATGACAATTAAGTAAAAAGTACTATGCATGTGACATTATTAACATGGCTTGTAATTTTTAAGCAGAATAAAGTACCTCCACCAATCTGAGCAGTCTTTCAGATATATGGCTCTTAGTTTTTTTGAGCCGTGTATCGCTTTTCTTCTCTCATATATGACACTTGGCACCCCTAGCACATTATTACACTGTGCCTGTGACTCAGAATTAATAAAATGTCAGTAGGTGAAGGGTCCAGCCTTAGATTTTCTCTGTTATAGGATATGTGACATTGCTTTGTGAATAATACCACCTTATGTCCTCAAGACTTAACTAGCATTGATCGATTATTTAAGAGGTAAAAGGGTGATTTGATATATTAGCACTTTATAAACCTCAGCGCTGCTGAATCAATTACGTAGTACTCAGTGAGTTATATTGTTTCGCTCAAGAGCTCAATGGCAAATTGAGAGCAACATTTCAGGCTATGAATCATTTGACATATACTGCAGCAGGGAAGAAGGAGGGCCCTGTGGTGTGAATGCAAAGCAATCGGACCGCATGACATTATGATATGCAAATAATGATATTGTCCCCATTTGTCACACAGATTATAAATCACACGCATCACTTATCGATATAAGTAAAACCAACTTCTGTAGGTTAAATCTAATGAACTCTACTTTGATTTATTATAATGAAAAAGTAAGACACATACTAATGACCATCTGCATATAAGCTAGGTTAATTTTTTTGGAAACTATAGTAATGTTTTAGTTTTTAGTGTGATAAAAACATAAGGCAAACACCCCATACTGCTATCTGCAAACATTTTCTTTTTTTTTTTAAAGCAATAATTCATACATTTTTATTCTGTTTGATAGGAACACAACAAAGAAGCAGCAGAGACAAGAGAAACCCAAATTAATTAGCATCCAGGTACAAAGATGAGGTGCCAATGACCACAAGTTTTTGGGAGTACAGCTACATTATCAGTGCAGAAACCACTTTTTCAACCATCCAGCCTCCTAGAGTTTTTCCTAGAGGTTGATTACACTTGCAGAGTTTTGTACCTTGAAATGTTATCTGTTCCTTCTCATGCTATCTTTAGCGCTGAGTGTTGAAATGTTTGGGTATCTCTTAATTCTTTTATTCTTACCTATTACTCTATTACTATTTCTCCACTGTATGCTTATGATGTAAAAGCAAAATGTAACAATGATATTAAAATTTTTTGGAAGGTGTTGCCACAAAGTGCAATACTTTAAGGGTCAATATCAGCCGAAGAACATCACCGTCACATCTGGGATTAAACCTTACTCTTGCCTGCAGGAGAAAATGAGGGATGCTGATTGGACTAATCTGCAGTTCTAACTTGGTTCACCCATTTCAGATTAGACCAGATTAGAAGACCCTATAAAAATCAGATGGAGTTGGTGGGAAGTCGGAGGGGGTCAGGAGCCAAAAGTGTTAGCCCTGCAGGTCATGCCGGCTCCACTGCTCCTAATTGCAGGCACAGGCGCCGGCTCCTATCTTTCAGGTAGAGTAACCCCTACTCAGTACATGTGTATACATGTATGTGTATATGTGAGTACATGTGTTCCATGCCAGAGTTTCCTTCCTGCTGGAGACTTGCACTGGTGTTTGAGCTGGCGTGGTTGTGTCTCTCTTCATCCATGAGGCAACACATACACGCCCTCTGTTCCTACAGCCTATGGCTGGAGCCCTGCTAGTATTTAAAGGCACTTCCCACTACAGGAAGTTGCCTGAGCAATCTCATGGTCTTAGCTAGTCTAACTCCAAGTGTAAAGGTGCTTCTTCTGTCTGCCTTCCTGTGTACCGGACCTTGCTTATCAAACCCTTGGACTTTGCCTGTTTGCCGTCTGACCCTGACCTCGGATTTTGTGTATGGACTTCTGCCTGATTGCCGCCTGACTTTGACCTCGGATCTTGTTCACGGACTTTGTTTAATTACTACAGAGGCTCTAGTGAAGACCTGGTAGCGGCTTAGTTACGCCCCTCTGGAGCATACCCAGTCAGTGGCACAGTGGGTCCACACCCGCTTGTGTTACAGTGAGCAGTGAGAGCAGGTGCAGACTCCAGACAGTGTCCCAGTCCCTGCCCAGCCTGCCTATCAGTTCCCCTATTTTACTCTGTTCAGTGTTTCACTCTGTGCCTTTGCAATAGGTCCACCAAGCTAAGGCTTCAGTTCCTTTATCTCAGCGTGCCTGTCTGCTTTCTTTTTTGTCCTAACTTCTGCTTGTGCTAGACTTTGGTTGTTCACTGCCTGCCCTGTCCCTTTGACTGTCTCCAGTTACGAATTGTCTGTCATTTTGGTACCTTGCTAAAGTTTTCCTCTTGGTAAGCAGCTGCTTAAATGAGTCTAAAGGATGAAACTTGGGAGTCATCCACAGCCAAATCTATTACTTCTCAGACTGCACCTCATTTCTCGCCTTGGCCAAACATACAGGCAGCACCATTAACACTCCGGTACAACATTGGTGACACCACAACAGCTGATGCCATCATAGAAACTATCCCTGATATCTACCATGACACATGCCCCCTCTTACATTCCATGACCCTCCCAGCATAGGCATCATTGCAGATAGCCAGACATTTCTATTGGATGAGGAGATACCTGGCAGTGAAAGCAGAGTACAAATGGTTATTTGATTCCATTGCTGCATAGCTTACAACTGCGATGAGGAAGATTGTGCATCTAACTGCTAAAGGTGCTCATCGTTGCCTATTAGCAGCATGGAAAGTTTTTGATAATTGCACACAATGCTAAAAATCATCCATAGCTTCTCTTACTCTCTATACTTTTACACTCTCTGTTGAAATTAGTGACAACTAATTTTTATGTGGGCTGTGGTATTGAGCTTTTGGTACTTCAAAGAGTTCTCCATGATTGCAGGAGAGCTAGACATGTTCTTTTTATAATGTAAATTTTTTTTGAGGATAACTGAGCTCAGTAAGTGGGTGGTATCAAATAGTGCCCAATGACACCGAATGATCCCACGGGGCCCATATCTCATCAAACTCCTCTAGGAGATTGAAAAGCACGGCAGAAAGTTGTTCCATCAACCGAACACCAACCATAAGTAGAAGATTGTTTCCAGTGCACTGTTTTAAATGGGCTGCCGTAAGGATATGTGCCATGAGAACATTCTTCTGTTTAGATAGTCTCAATATGGGCGCATTCAGCAAATGAGTCACGGGATCTATCCTGATTGAAGTCTCTACCAATGTCGAGAGAAGATTGTTAACCTCTACCCAGTAATGCACTATCATCCGGCATGTTCATAGTATGGTAAAACACAGATTGCTACATGTAGGGAAAAATAGTAGTATATGTTGGGAGTATAATGCCATTGCAGGAGAATTTTATTTGCATTTTCCATTAGATTTATTAGAGAGCGAGGATTTGTAGGCCTTTTTTAAGATAACCTGTCAGAGTTCTAGGGGAAGCTCTCTACCCAGAATGGTTTCCCACTTATGCATGTATGCATGCTTAGTGAATGGCATGGCAGGGTGAATATTCATAATATATTTCAAAGATTGTCCCGTTGCGGGAGGGGCGCCCTGCACATACCCCTTCAAATAGCATAGGGGCTGAGAAGGTAAAGTTCTGAGCATGTACCCTTTAACAAAGCACGTAATTGACCTTTCCTCCTTGCTTATATCCTCCTCCCATGTATTTTTCTGCACTCCAATGGCTTCAGTTGTGATGTGGCCATGGGTCGGCCATAGTACAGCTTTTAAAAGCACTCCTTAGTTTGGCTTTTGTAAAAAAAAAAAAAACAGCATTATAGAAGGCAGGGACAGAAAATTCTAGTAATGTAAAATGCTGTTATAAAGGAAATTGAATTACCTGTTCTTTTCTAGATATGTATGTGCTCATGTCACAACAGTGCTCAACAGTGCACTTTGCCAAATTCAACAAGTCCCCTAATCACATTTGTAAGAATTAATTCACAATAGAACATCGTCTATCCTTGCTAGCATGATTGAGGTAATAGATGCAGATTTGCCACAGCTGAAGTGAATTTGCATTATTTGCTAGCTTTATCATTGATTTTCTACCTGGTTGGATACTTAGCTGCATAGTAAAATATACATTTATTTCTAAACAGCCGTCAGTTTTTGTGGAGTGTACTTAGCATCCCTGAAATGTTCAGTAATTTTATTTTCATATCAATGTACAAGATAAAAAAAATCCTGTGTGAATGACAGAATAATTAAACAAAAGTTGCTTAGCAAAATCATTTTTCAGATACGAGATATATAGGGCCTCTTAAAGATAAATAAGTCACAATAGTATTTTCATATATAAAAGCAAGTAGGCAGAATATAGGGTCCTCCAAAAACTGGTTACACTACAAATATACACTACATTTAGTATACAAATTATGTTTTATCAAACAATACTGATACAGTATCTAGCTGAAGTATCACTTTCCTAAGAGAAGAACTGCAATTTGCCACCATCTAAAATGCCATTCACTTGGCTATTTTGTCACAATTTGGCCTAAATACTTTCAGAATCTTTGAACCACAAAAGGTATGCAATGTCCCTAGTAGGAGAAAGCTGGAAAGACATGTTCAAGAACATAGCATTTAGAGATCAAATAAAGACCTAAGAATCTCAATGAGTGATCTTGGATATACTAACCTGTGTCCTTATCTTGTTTAGCAATTATTAACTAAAAGTATACAAGCTGAAATAAAATGATTCATAGAGCAATGTAAATCAAAACTTTTTGTACAGTATCTTACAATGTTAGTAGTGATATAATATTTTGCAGGTAAGTAGGCCATATGTACAACTAACATGACATCTTTATTGACTACAAAATCCATTGATATTGAGAATGAGATTAAATCTTGTAAATGAGGTAAACTGTCTGTGCAGAATTTCTTCTATTTTTCCTGAAGCAGCAATGGACTTTGAAGCAAGTCATGCCCCATTCTTGGTATATTTGAGACATTTTTATACTCTTGTATTTGGCTGCAGCGTCTATGCTCCCCCTCCCTTTCTGTACACTGTATGCATGGAAAAACCGTACAACTGAAGCCACTTTTTCCTTCTCTCTGTAATTTACATAAGCTAAGGGAAAATTAGAGTAAAACCGAAGCTAGAATGTGTGATTTTGTTTCATTTTCTTTAAATCTGCACAGATTAAAGCCATGAGTGAATGAGAGATCATGTAAAAGCATAGATTCTTAAAATTCATTTAGTGATTCCACCATATCCAACCTAGGTTTTAGGTTTAAATTTGTACTTAGCTATGTTGTCCATCCCACTATCTTTTTTTGCTGGTTTGATAATTGATTTTTCTTGCCTGCTTTCAATGTAATGGTATGGTATGTGTGGTAATGGGAGGTGGGTCTAAATTCATTTACAGTAGGATCTTTGTTCCCTTTTTCATATAGTAAGCCCTGTACAAATATCAAATAGACATCAAATGACTGTCGCTGGAAATTATTTTTTGTGATCATTTCCAGTGACAGATGAAAGAACGAGTACTCTTTACACAGCACCATTCTGGTCTATAGAAAGAGGAGGGTGGGGTGACAAACAAGTGGCACCATGCTGTGCTCCCCTCCATAAGCAAGTTGAAATAAAAGTTACAAATTAAATAAAGCCATTTTTTAAACATTTTAAACATTTGTTTAATGGAACAGAATAAATACAATGTAATAACAATGTGACATTGTATTTGAAAATTGAAGGTTGTGAAGAATGTTACAAACATATAAAAGTACCTTTTAGGAGAGAGGTGCACACATGTTAGATTTCTGTTGCTACAAACAATCTTTTGTGACGGATGGATTGATGAATGACATCCGGGACCACTGTACACAAGCTTTAAACCTGAGATGATCATTCATCTAAGGCAACAATAATCTAGCGTATGTACAGTAGAGGTCCTGTGGTTTTACCTATAACACTTTCACCTATACCAGACATGAGCCATGCAAACTTGCAGTCTGTAGTATAATTCTTTCTACCTTGTTCCTAAAGTGAAAAGCTACCAGAAAGAAAGGTTTTAACAAATACATGGCCATACAAAACTCACTACACCACATTATTTACATTTATAAAATGGAATGCCCTATAAAAAAAACATCTATTTCAATAATGCCTTATTACATAGCCAAGTCCCAGTAAACAGACATATGTTCATGTAATTTCACATGCTGCTAAAATAATACTTAACACAACTATTTCCATCACAAGACCATATTGGTAATAACATAGCCAGCCATTTTATTATTAATGTTCATACACGTTAAGTAAAAGTGTTTCAAATATGGCCTCAGGTATTTGTTCATCCATATTTATAGCCTGCCACAGGGAGATGAAGCCACATGCTTCAGAGGAATGCAGATTCAAAATTGCAGATAAGAAACTAATTTGGTTAATTAAAACTATACAGCATGCTCTGCTCCTGTATTGTGCATGATTTCTGTTAGATTTGCATATCTCCAAAATATCATTTTAGTAAACATCAATTGATGTATTTGAAAGCTTTAATAAATTATAAGATTTATGATCTGAAAAATGTTTTTTAATTTCTGAAATAGAACATTTTGTTATTTTTTTTTAGAACATCTGATTAAAGATTGCTCTTGATTATTTTTTGTGGCACACTGTCCCCGTAACAGTAAGGATTCAGGAAAACTTTTATTCACTCCTAAATTTTAAAAAGAAACCTAATTGTTGACAACCAACATCATACACTGTTAATAGCAGGACACTAAGGGGTGGAAAGCTCTGCTCTCACAATAATATCTTAGGATTTGGAATGGCTGTTGCTGAGCATCATTCAACCAAGAAGACTAGGGGACATTTAACAGGCATTTAGAATAAAGGCAAGAGGACAGTAAAACTAATTTTATGGGAAGTTGGCCTAAGTCCACTGTAATTACTTGCAAATTAGAACTGTTTGAACTGGCTCAACACATGTGACCATTGTCTAATGCTGGGCTTGATAAATTCTAGTGGATATTAGTAAATAGTAGTAGATATTCAAACAGGTACAATTGAACAAAAGCTAAATACAAAAATTATATATTCATATATATATATATATATATATATATATATATATATATGTGTGTGTATATTTATGAGAACTACAATACAATGGTATATTTTTGTATTTCCAATTACTTTTATTTAAATACATTTCATGAATTTTACTCAACATATTGTTAATGTGTTAGACTCTTTAATGTCAGGAGTACAACTTTTAAATTTAAAAATGATGTTCTGAGCCTTTAAACTTGTAGCACTGTTGACTACTTACTTGGAGTGACTGGCTAAACATTAGGTAAACATTAAAGCACAATTCAATTCTGTAAATGTTGCTTAGCTTCTAAATTGACACTTGGCTCTACAATTTCAAGTCTTCTTACATAAAGCCATGTGAAGCTCAGAATTGTAAAGTCCTTTTGTTCTCGAACTGGCTGTCATGAACATGTAGTCACCAATATCAATCTTGACTATACAGCGGACTCCAGCCTTTTTTTGTACCATGTACTATGCAAGTTGGTGCATGGTGCATATTTCTTATACTTTCTTGCATGAAACTGATCAAGATGAAGGAAACATCTGTCCTTATTGGCTGTAGTAATAACTATAAAATGGAAGGACCTGTGTCTCCTGCCTCCTTTTATTTCATTCAGCCAATCACGTAACCTGACCCCTCTCTCCTGTTATTTTTTCTGCCAATCATGTAAACCAGCCTCTGTCATTGCCTAGGCAAAATGACAGGAAAGCGTACACAGAACCTTTCCATCATAGTGAAGACTGCAGCCATGACGGATGGCTGTGGCCTGCAGACTCTTACTTGGTCTGGTGGCTAGGAACCTTTCCTCCAACAGACTGCAGGGTTGGGGGTAAAGTTACAAGTTTCATAATCTTTAACCTGCTCAATAGCCTTCTACTACCACCTCGTGCTGGGACCTTGCAATTACTGTAGGAACGTGTAGAACACCACCCCATGTACGACTCAACAAGAGGAATGATCCTTATGTGGCTGGGACAATCATGTAGTTCCATGTTTGCAAAAAAATTCTAAAAGGTAAAAAAAAAATCCTCAATGACCAGGGCAGGGCATAATCAGGTCATGAAATATCAGGGCATTAAATTGCAAATCAGAGTTGTGCTTTAATTTGCTGAGTTTGCTAAGTAAATGGACAGACAGAGATTTATTTTGTGTGTCCTTCCCTGCTTGGCCTTTAAAATATTTGTGTTTTGTATGCAAATGTCAGCAAATTTCAGTGAAAGTCAACTGCATATTGCTCAGGATGATTTCCATGCATTAATGTGACTTGCATTAAAGAGGACTGCTTGCCTATTCACTGTCTTAAATCTAGCTTTCACATTACTGCTCAAAAGTAGGAAATAAATGACGTTTGTTGTCCGTCTAAGTACATAGCATAGTACATTAGGTGCTAAGAGCATATGGAGGTATTAGCGGAATGACTGTTCATTTTTTTTCACTCATCAATTTGAATAAAAAAATACTCTGTGAACAATTTAATTCTGTATACACTGACATAACATAAACAATTGTCACTCATATGAATCTTTTTGCTTGTACAGACTGCTGGTAATAATTTGTATTTCTGTAAATTGTCCTATGTTGCCTGTGTGTGGAAAACTAAAAATAATATATATGCTTTCTCTACAGTAACACAAATGCATTCTTGTACAGATGTAACAAGAAAACACATACAATATTATTTAATTAATCTAATTAATTTAATTAGAGGACAATAACGTTTACAGGATAAATGCAGTTTTTCACATGGTACAGTGGTCCAGACCTGGTCCAATATAACCCTATGTGAAGCTACTGTCCACATAATGCACTGAGGACCAAACGTAAATAAGTTAACAAAGCAAAGGTTGTCAACAAGTCTGCAGGATAAGCATGCAAGCAAGTCTTTATTGCAAATGGGACATGCTATTCCCTCTGTAATAAAAATATTTTCTTGCCTTTTCTCAGTCTTCTATTGTAATCTGAGATGTGCAGTTTAGTGTATAATCCAGGCATATTCACCTGTGTACATGCATTGGATCTGGGTCCTTTCTGCCTGTCCAATACAAATGGCAAAAAACGTTAACCTTGAAGAAGATCAAGCAAAGATGATGGTGCTGGTGATAAAGTGAGCAGAGAAATTTCTGCTTAAAAAAAAAGGCCTGTATCCAGAAAAAGGGAAGTGTGGAAATCAAAGCGCTGGAAGAAATTTTTCACAAGTCTGTCCTAATGCTCAGATATGCTATGCATACCTACACATTATGGTAAAAACCTTCAGGGTGGCCAAAATTGCCTATTTTGTTTGCTGCTTTAAATCATAGTAATTAACATGCACTTCAATAGCTCATGATGGACCTAAAGTGAAACAGCACAACACAAGGCATATCAAACTCAACCTCTCCATGTCTTGTATACTATTCGCCTAAGATCAATGAAATAATGCTGACCTGCTTATGACATGCATTCCAAATAATTGTTAGGTGCAGGAAAGAATGCCTGTCAAGATGTGACCTAATATTGGTTCATGTAGCTTTCTCAACCGTTTTACCAAAACTGTGAAAAAAATGTTCATATTTCCGGGAACCCCTGCTAAAACCAATTTAATGGAGGTCAGTGGGAAAAAAAGCCTCCTAAATTGGAAAGAATGCTTTTACAGCGGTGGCTAGAACCCTACCTTTATAAACACCCAAAACATTATTGTCATGTATCTTGCTCTACCAAGCAGTGTTGACCCCAAAACTATACAGACATCATCGAATGGGAGGTCAATCAACCACAATTTGTGGAACCCCTAGCAACCTTTGGAACAGTGTTTCTCAACCTTTTTAAAATGAGGGAACCTCTTGCAATAACTTTCAGGTCTTTAGGAAACATATAATATATCTACCAGGTTACACAAGTGACAGTACAGAATAGAAGAATGTATAGTGCAGGTCAGTATGACTCTTAGATTGCTGACCAGTGGAACAATGTCACCTTTACAGATAGAAAAAGATCATTGGTATCAGTTAAACTGACCTGAGAGACACAAACTGCTATTAGTTTAAGGGACCCCTAGCAACATCTGGAGGAACCCTAGCATAGAAGCGCTATTAGAAATAGATCCTCTAAAGACTACTCAACATTCTGCTGTAAGAAATAAAGGAACAAGAACAAGAATGTAAAAATTAAAAGTCACATATGTACAACATTACACTATATTTTCACTTATATTATATGGAAATGTTTAAATCAGGAAGCATGCCCTATAAACCCCAGAAAGTTGCAAACTAAAAATCTAATGGTGTCCTAACAGACAACCTGTATTCTTACTGAGATACAGGCCCTGATTTATGAAAGCTCTCCAAGGCTGGAGAGAATACACTTTCAGAAGTGAACTGGGTGATCCAGAAAACATGGAATGGATTTTTAAAAATCATTTTCTATTTGCTAGCAAATGTTTTGAATCCTGGACCAGATCCATTCCAGGTTTGCTGGATCACCCGTTTCACTTCTGAAAGTGTATTCTCTCCAGCCTTGGAGAGCTTTCATAAATCAGGGTCACAGTGTGTGGCTTCACCGAAGGACACAAAGCTTGAACGTTGAACACTATAACTAAATCCAATGAAAAAAGTCAATCAATTCATTCTCTGATCTAAGGATGACTCAGTTATAGACACCGTAGGGCTGGGAGAATATCTACAGGAAGCCATTCGATCAGAAGCGAGCATACAGCTGAATATAGCGGGTTTAACTGTCTGGCAGCAACATTAAAGGATAGCGTTAATTTTAACTTAAGTCCAACTTAATTAAATGTGTTTAAAAGAGGCTTTGAAAACTGGAGTCATAGGGATTGACCTTGGTGTGCGAATGTCACATCTGTGCTTTGAAAAACTTTTGTATTTTCCTATATAATATATTTTTTGCAAAGGTAAGGCCACCGCTTCAAGCCAAAAAAGTACAGCTTCGTATAATCTAGCAGCCAAAATCTTATTTTCTCATCTCTGGCCCAGACTGCAGCATACACATGCACAGAGTGGTAGGGGTGATGCAGTATCCATTAAGATGACAAATAAATCTTGTCAGTGTATTATTCTGCATGTTTTTCTATGATGTCTGCACTGCTGGGGTCAACGTAAAAAAATACAACCCCTTAGCTTTATTCTGTATCTTACTCCCTACAGGTATTCTCAAAAAATCCTTCTGGAAATATTACTAATAGGTACTGTATTGGTATGTTCTGTAATATTTAAACAGTTGAAACAAATGCTTGGCATGTCATTTTCTCTTAATATTTCCATCAGTATAACAAGTCACATAAATCGACCCCATGCAATCAATTACAAGTATTGGATTACCATCCTCTTGTGTGATAATTAATCTGTATTTATATATTTTATTTAAAAACATTGCTCACCTGAATGGATCAATTTTCAACCCATTTTCTACCCAAATATCAATTGAAAAAGATCAACAGAAAATACATTTTTGATCAGTTTAGTGTTTTTGTCTGATCAATCATTGAGTCAATAATACTGCATAGTGTTACCTAATATAGGTATATAAGAGGTATCCAGAGATACATGATTTATCATTTGTGAATATTGCTATTTTCAGAACAGTCATCCTTATCCTTTCACTTTCTGAATGCATGCATTTCATAGTGGTAGCCAAACAACCTTCAAGCCCAACTTGTGTACCTAACAACTTGTTTGCCAAAATCAAAGAGAAAGAAATGGCATTACTTGTATGAAGATAATGACAGTTTTTGTTTGCTTCATTTATGGTATGTGGTATTTTGCTGCAAATGTCTCAAAAAATTACACTTTATAAATATTACAACTTTCACTTTTAAAACATGGCAATTGCCAGATTTATCAAGTAGCAATCATCCTGATTGCTAATTTATGACCACCAGCTGTTTGTCACTTTCATAGGGTCAAACGCTATAGGTGAGGAGTTTAGTTTAAAAAAAACTTGATCACCACTTTTGATTTAGTAGCGGTAACTTATCTTCAGGGGTGACTAATAAGGCATGCAAGCTTAGAGCTGCATCATTTATTGTGATCTTATACTAACACAGTAGTACGGTAGTGGTAACGTCTCCTAGTGAATGCTTACTACTATTACATTGTAACACTGCAGGTCCAACATGTTTTTTTACTGCTTCATTTTTGTAAATATTATTCTTATTTGTTAAAATAACTGTTCTTCCTATGATTTCTAAAAATTAAAAAACAATGTAAAAAAGAAATTAATAAGGATGGCATGTCTTTTTTTTTTAAAGATTAGAGTGAAAACTTCTAAAATAACTTAATTAAATTAAAACTGTCAGGACTAATAACAGATTTCCATAGAAATATGTAAAGCTGCAAACTCTGTCCAAGTAATAAAGATGAATAGGTATAATGACTAAAAACAGTATGAAAAAATTACACCTTAAAAACATCATTTAAATACATATAAGGAACCAATTTACTTGCAAAAGGATTGGTAATTCTATTCTGCTGTTCTTGTGATCTCTATAACACTGCTGGACTGCACACCTAGGCTTTCAACCTCCAGTCCAGTAGTAGCATAGCTTGACTTGAAGTGGACCTGTCCCCGAGAGATGACCGAAGCTGTTTGCTCAAAGAATGGTTGCTTGGATGTTTTTTGTTTTTTTGGTCACTTAGTTTGTCACAAATCCAAAACAAGCATGCAGATAGTTATGTGACAACACAGCTGTATTCACATTCTGGCTCAGTGATTCAGATAGTATAAAGGCAGAGGATCAGAACACCAACCAGGCAAACCGTATTGTGTAGAACCAGGTGAGAAATGGCAGCTTACAAAATAACTCAATGAAAGGTTCACATTAAACACATGACCAGAATAGTCATCGCATTTTACAACTGGCAGCACATGTGCAGTGAAGCAGAGTTTGATTGGCTTGGACCTTTCCTATCCTGGGGTCAAGGTTGTTCTGCAGATGGTTACAGGATATTGAAATAAATTCAGATGTATGAGCTTGTCCCATTTTATTTATTTTAATTTTACCTGAATACACAACTGAACTGCATCAACATTCCCGGAGTTAAGCTTTAATGTATAAAATCTACAGTTTAATCAAATTATCCTCTAGTCAAAAAATGTAAAGCTTTTACACAGTACGTCTTAGTTGCTGCTGGACAATCAGTAATCACTTGTTGTTGCTGCCTGGCCGCTAATATACAGGCAAACCACTAAACATGGAAGTCAGAGTCATTGGTACTTTTTTTGCAGATGGGGAGGTGACATGACTCATTTATTTCCAGTGGCAGAGCAGTAGGAGCATGATTTATAACAAGTAAGCACTGTCTGGGACCTAAAGACCGGTACTAAGTGTGTCTATGCCAGACAGGACCTGGTGCTGAACAAAATGTCTTTTTAGACAAGTTAAAAAGTTTTAAAACTACCATCAGCTTTAGGAAATGCAGATAACATCACTACATTAATATCTTGTCACAAATTCTTTCTTTCAGCTAAGTACACAATTGAAACACATATATGAGAAACGTTTTAGCTGCAAAATGATTTGTAATTGCATTCAGCCTGATTTGTGACCTAGGTAACTTTGCCAACCAGGACAACCAGGTCCTTTTAGTTCACAGCAGCAGCAAAGCTGTTCAAGAATATTGAGTGGAACAGCAGCACCGGTCATATTGTTTAAATGTGGTGGACTATGTATTGTGATGGTTATTGGGATATAAAGATCTCCTTCTTCTTCTCTCTTCCTCCGGCCCGCTTCTGCACCCGATGAGTCACCAGGGAGTTCCCGGTGACATTGGTGCGTGTGTACATTGCCGGCAGGGTGGGCGGTAAATTCAAAAACAATTTGTATTGCATTCAATACAAAATAACTGTATTGAATGCAATTTATTGGATTTATATGTGTAAAAGCAGTACAATGTTTTCAAGAACATTTATTTTACAGTATATATAATAGTATGAGTATATGATGTATTTAAAAAAAAAAATTTTAAATATATAGATTTTTAATTTATTCAATTTATTTTTTTTACATGATTTTGTGTTTCAAACTTTATTATACTCATACTATTATAATATACTGTTAAAAAAAGTTTCATGAAAAACAATGTACCACTTTTAGACATAAAAAACGGGAAAGAAATGAACCACTAGGGAGTTTAAAAGGTAATCAAAACTAGAGATATAGGGGGAAAAGAGGAATAAAAGTGAGAGGAAAAAATGGATCAAAAAAGGTAAAACAGTGCTAATGTAATCTTTAACTATAATGCAATGATGATGTGGTTCCAGGGGCCAATGTTTTTTACACTCAAGAATGCCATGTATTCTAGCCAGTAGAAGTTTCATAGCTTGTACCTCTCTATAACCTGCCATACACTGGTTACTGGGTGAGCAGTGAGGTAAACCATCTGTATCTCCATGATATTGATTGTTGAACTGGATTATCTCCTTGACCAGAACATCTGACATTTTTTTATTCAGTACTTCCTAACAACCATGAACTATTGGGAATGCTCCCTGCTGTTTACTAAGAGAACTGACAGATTGATGTTGTTATAGTAAAAAGAGTTGTTAGGGAGTGCTCTTGGCTGCATTTATGCATTTATGCCGCACTGGAGCAGGGGGGTGCAATTGAGAGTGACAACATATAAAAGAACGGTCCTTTGTGATCTATGGGTTCTTGGAAAAATAAAATCTATTATTTTCTCAAACTAGTCCTGGTTTATGTAATTCTGAGCTTTTTTTTAACCTTTATCAGGCTGCAGAGCTGTTCACACTTTGTACCTTACCATTTACAAGGAATGCTGGTGTGAAGACAGAGATCCTTCTTTTATTCATCTTTTTAAGTCCATGCTATTCCGCTGCCCCACATAGAGTTGTGTCTATTTTGTCCCTGTTCCCTTTATTTCCGTTTTATTTTCTTAAATCAAACACTTCAAGATTATGTGTTATTTTCCTCTTTGTCTGCCAAACATTCTGCCCCCAGTCAAGCAATGCTATAAAAGACTGAGTGTGGTAGTAATGGATTGAATGGAAAAAAAGAAAAACAGCTGTGGGACCAGACTGGCAGTCTGGCAATTCTGACTGTGTGTGAAAATATTTGTGGGCTTTTATTAGATCCTGTGGGCTGTGCACCTCATTTAGCTGCGTAATAATGAAACTAAAACATTTACTATAGCAATAGACACTTCACTTGGGCTCCAAAATATTCATTGGTAGAAGAAAATAGTGCAGGAAGCTGAATGATATTATTTCTCCACTAAAAATGACAATATTTAGTGTGTGTGTCTAAAGGATGCCATGCCAATGCAGAAGCAAGGCTACTATATTAGGGCAGCTGAATAGTGTGCCAACCAACATCAGGCCACCACCCATCTAAATGTACTATACCTTTGTATAGCCTTAATTAGTAAAAGATTAAAAGTATTTATATTTTTCTGGTCCTGTGCATTGTCGTAATGCAAATGTGTAATGCAATAATGTCCAGGATCCACCAAAAAACAGTAATTTAAAAAAAAAAAACAACAATAGGATTGTTGATGTGCTAGAATATTGATACAATATGATATATACAAGTCTTTACAGTCACAGAAGTAATGAACGGAAACAATATGTTAATACCATTCAAAAATATTTGCTTCATGCCTCCTGGGCTGACCCAAACTCCAAAGATAGCATTAACTCTGACAAATATGACAGATAACAACACATGTTCTTCTGTTCATTTGTTCAATCACATACATGACTATGACATAATATAAAATCATTTTTTTTAATATTAAACAATGTTGCCAGATGCTGTTGTGTGTTGTAACACAATACAATGTTGTAATAATACACAAACACACATAACCATAACTAAAGTGCATTGCAGTAACATGCAGAATCTGGCACTGCACATGAATATAAATATGTGTTTCAACCCTAAATGAGCCAAGTGACAACCTTAAAAATTTGAAGTCAGCAGCATTCCCTACATAGTTGTTAAACTAAACAATTGGAGAGAACACTTTTTCCGAGTCAGACCCATGACACTTAGCTGACCCATCAAACTTTCCAACAAGAAAACACAATTATAAATGTATGACTCCTAACCACCATGATCTCCCATGTTGCCAAGCTGATATATTTTATTTTTTTTAACTCTCTTAATTTATCGTTTTACCATTGCTATTCTTCCCAAGAGTGGATGAAGACTTTTACCATCCTGTATTACCATCATTAAGCACATTAGGCCTGTTACAAACTACAGGTTATATTAAGATTTGTTATACTGACTGTTGAGTCATTACCTTTCACATGTCAGTAAGACACTATGTGAAGGTTCAAGAAAAGGAAGATTCACATGACACATGGGAGCTTTATTAGGTAAATTGTAAGTACTGTGTATAGTATTTGCCCTCCAAAGTTTGGTAAGAGCTAATTGTTAGCTCTAAATGATCATCTGCAACCACATTAAGGTTCAAGGTTCAAGGTCATTTCAGATGTAACTGTAGACAGAGGTGTTAGCATCAGCACAGGCTCATCTTATTTTTCTGAATAACAAGTCAGCTATCACCTATTCCAGGTCAACACTGGGAAATGCACATGCCAAGAGGCACCATATCATGGCACATCTATGCAGAAGCCAGGAGTTCATCAATAAAGATGGTAGGTAAATAAAAAAAACATTCCTAGGGGCGAGTTCAGCTCAGAAGACACACGCTAAACAGGTCTGACAATTAAAATAAGTAGACTTTTTGTTATTATGCTGCTGGACAAACAGTAAACATTACTGACAGGTAATAGTCAACAACATAAATTGTGTTGGACAATTGCATGGCATTCCAATTAATATCTGGTCAGACTTTTTCCCATTCAAAATAACCAGTTAATCAGCATTAATCATGACATATCAATAATTTAACCTTCTTTTACTTTAAGTGAACCAACACTGCCGACCATGATCCTGGCTGATATGATGGGAGATGTGAAAATGAATTTTAGTGGCTTTAGATGAAGTACTGATAAAGTGGAAGAGACCCTAGTTATGAATCTCAATTAAGGTAGGGAAGAACTGTTAATACTGCTCCAATGACTACATCAGTCATTTGTTAAATTTAGTTCACCTTATTGTCAATAATTCCGGAAGAATCTGCACAACACAAATCTCGTAGCTCCATCTTGTGGGTAAAGGTTGGAACGCTTAGAAATACTGGAATGAAATGTAGTGACCTTTGTGGGAAGTCAAAGTTAACTTAACTGGATTTTTGCAGTATAAAACAGTGCTCTTAAAATGTCATACTCACAAAGACAAATGGATTTAAAATGTAATAAAATCACAACAGTGAAACTTGACAGCTTGGACAATTTATAGTTTTTATTAAAAATGAAAGCCAAAGGATATCTATTAGTGAGCAGTTTGAGAGTTTGGTGGTACAAATCTGATAAACGAGTGGGTTCTGAATTGTTTCTTGTAGTGTAGTATTCACTCATTGTAAATGTGTGGTGTATAAATAGGATTCAGGTAATACCTATCATGAAAGAACAGTATTCTGACAACAGTATGCCATTAATATATGAAATGACAGCCTTCGGCCATTCATTCATCTTTCAATTTCACATGCCTTTCCTTATGTTTTTCTCCACATTTGCATTCAGGGTTTGGATGCATTTCTTAGTTGCTAGAACATTAAACCTGATTTATTAAAGCTCTCCAAGACTGAAGAGGATACACGTTCATCAGTGAAACTGGGTGATTTCCTAAAAGTTATTTACTATCTGTTAGCAAATGTTTCGAACCTGGACCAGATCCATTTCAGGTTTGCTGGATCACTCAGCTTCACTGATGAAGTGTATCGTCCCCAGCTTTGGAGAGCTTTAATACATCAGGCCCATTGTGTGTATGTGCAAAGTGACCCATCAGTGTTATAGAAGCCATGCTAACATTACATAATGTAGTGCTATGTCCATTATGGTCCCTCAAGGAAGGGATATTTCTAGAATGAGGCAGGATCTTGGTCAGTATAGGACAAGATAAAATGAGATCACATACAGAGTACATATTGAACTAGAACAATGAGGTGTCGCCACATCATATTTACTGAAGGACCCATTTACACCTTTTCACTTTGGTAACAATACACAGCAATCTATTCATTTTGGCAGTCATCCCCAACCTTTTTGGAGCTCGCGGACCACTAAATGCATGGGCTCTGGATTGCGCATGCGCGGGGAGCCGTGTGTCACTTAAAGAGCAAGTAACTTCCCCCCGGGGGACATCATGATGCCAGAACGTCATGCTGTGTCCAGAAGGTGAGCCTGTGATGCGTACCGGAGACGTGGTCCACGGCTCTGGTCGGTATGCCCCCCCAAGCAGGGTCCTTCTCCAGACCCCTCTGGAGGGTGCACCAACCATAGCTGCGGCCCACCTGTCAGACGGCCGCGGTCCACTAGTGGGCTGTGGACCAGGGGTTGGGGGCCCCCGTTCCATGGCATGGCACTGAACCATAACAAGCATTCAGGTACTACCAAGCATTGTCGTGTGCTGCACAGCCAGAAATGCAACATACATATTTGGCAGCTCATTGTACTAAACATTTCCTGTTCCAAAGCACCTTACCCTGTACACTCCTATGTACGTAACCTGTTCCACATCAATTAGTAGGCTGGACTCACTGTGAAAGGGCCACTTGGTTGTTTTTGTCCACAGTCCAAAAGTTCCCAATCCACCTCTATGCACTACATACAAAGTGCAGCGTTTAAGAGGATGTATTGTACAACACAAGATTCGGAGTACAATTGTCAGTAGTATGTAACATCCAACATCATGTGTGCAAGGTCAGGAGTATGTAGCATACATATTAACATATAGAATGAATGGTTCAGGAGACTGTGGTATACACACTGCCCTTTTCATTGGGGTCAATGAGAAGGAGGAACAATGTTGAGCAAGAGAGAAATCAATCGGATGGTGCTGGTGCTAAGCCGAACATCATTTTTTACAAAGCAAATAAGTCATGTTATGTGATGTCACAATATAGTAATTATTTTAATAATAATAATAATTGACCTTGGGCCCCAAACAGGAAACCCAAGAAATATGCCCTGGGTGCCAAGTCTATCAGTTCCAATAATTTCTAACTAAATGTCCAGGGAAAAACTTTTTAATGTATACAGCTGGCCAGGCACTTCTGGACAAACCCTTTCTGGCTCCTTTACATTTCACATATGTTGATTTGGGACTGACTTACCCTACAAATATCTGCCAACTGTTAAGAATAAAAACTGTATTTTAAAGGGATTTTGTTAATACATATTTGTTGACAACAACTGATTTTCTTCTCATACCAGTCTATTGGATTACAAAAGCATCTGAAGGTGAAAAATAGAATAAAAATATAATAGAATATAATAAAATAGAATAATGTATAATGCCAAAAGCAAGCCGCACTTGCAAATTAAAGCACATTAATATGTAAATATTTATTCATTTGTATTATGACATTAAAATTAAAAAACTCAGTATGTACTATATTGTTTCTAGACCTAATTGAGCAGGATGACCCATGTCCACATTCATACAACAGTTAACATTCAAAAAGATGTGTAGCTGTACTTCCTATTTGGCTGAATTAGGTGGTAATGTATGAAAAACATAAAAAAAACTGCTAAATATCTTCCTGTGCATAGCAATTGATCGATTCTAAATTGTTTTGTTTTAAAGTCCATATCTGAAAATTAAACAGGAAATCTCATTGGTTGATGAAAAATAATGGAAAGCCAGCCCCGTAGTGATGTAGATTTGAATATTTACATCCTCTCATTGTTGTGTGTTTTATATGCTGATTTTACTGTATAGATAAAAGTACTGCACATAGCACAGTTGCCTCTCCCTAGTTAAGACCTAGGAAGTCTTGGTTCTTTTTCTTTCTTCATTTTAAACTTTATTAATCAGATGTGCTGTCTCATTGAATTCACCAACTCTTCCTTTGGCAGGTCTGTGCCCAGGTCCTGAGCCTCACAGCTGGAGTCCGCTTCAATGGATGAGCAGTTTTAGATTAGAAATCATTTTTTCTATAATGAGCACAACAAATTGATTTCTCCTTGTGCCCCCTATAGTGTATGCATCCTGTCTCATCAGCGGCGTGCCCTGTCCCCTGCCAGCTCATTTAGCACTCACTGATGTGGCTGCTATATCACTTAATTATGGTACATTTTTAGACAATGCATAAATGAGTGTAACAGAGTATTTAAAAGTTCTCAGAGTACACCGGAATAAGGAATACATTTTTAAAAGAGGGAGCATAAAAAATGTTTAAAGGAGACATGGCCAGCACCTATTTTAGTAAAATGGAGTGCTTGCCACAGGACTACATTATTCGAAATCATCTGATACAATTTTATGTTAAAGTGAACCTAAATCCTAACTAGACAACATTTTTTTTTGCTAGATTTCCTAAATGCAATGTAGAAAATACAGTATTAACATTTACTTATTTGCACCTCAGTACTTCTCATCTCATCATGACTCTCTTAGCCACATCTTTTTTTTACATAAACTTGGTTCAGTGTTAACTTTACATCATTTCTCTGGGTCGACCATCCAGTGGTGACTAAGGTGGACTATACCTTCCCAATATGTATTGACAATACCATTTATAGTTTCCACCAGGGGTGCCAATAAATCATAGACCTACTGTGAGTGCTGGGATATTGGAAGACGTAACGAATGCTAGTAATCTTACCCTACCTAGCAGTGGTTTTCCATAAGTGTCCTTGCAACTACATTTGTTAAAATGTAATTTGCACAACTTAACCAATATTTACATTGCATTAGTGCAGAATGCATTGCATCGTATATGATGGATTTGTCATGTATTTAATGCAGTTATCATGCATTTGCAAAAAAAATCTCCCAACTTTCCAATATCCTCTCTTTTTTTTTTTATTTTTTTTTACTTTACCCCGACTGACCTTTACTCACTTACCAGTAAAATGCCAGGTTCAGGGGATTCGCAAAAAACACATTCTAGTTGCCAGACAGTAGAAATTCTATTGTATGTAAAGGGCTATGGATAAAAAGAGAACACTGTGCTACAACACACACACACACACATATATATATATTATAGTTGGGAAACTTAAAGAAGCAAGGCTGACCAAAAGTTTGAAAGTATGCATAAATGGTAGCATATGTACACGTTGATCTGACCACCTACAAAATGAGACATGGCCCCACTACTGTCCTCTTTCTTTTTCTACTGAGCATGCATTTATCAATGGTATTTTGTATTATTTGATTAAAAGAAAGATTATAAAACTAACTTTTCTATCGTGCTTACCTATACAAAATACAGGAGGTGTCATACGTTGCATCTTAATACACTTACATACTGTAGCTTTGTCTAAGTACTTGGTCAGCCAACAAACTTTTTAACACTCAGTACAAACTTTTCTTGGGCATAAGAGCAAAACTTTTCTATGTCAGTCCTGCATCTCACAATGTAGATTCCTTTGCAGACAACAAAGAAACATATGCATTACAATTGTAGCCAACATCTAAAGTTGAAACTAAAGGTGCGTACACACTTCCAATTTTTATCGTTCCAATCGAACGACGAACGATCGATTGGGCAAAAAATCGTTCGTAAAAAAGTAACCAACGACGCCCACGAACGAGGAAAGTCACTGGAAACGAACGACCGGACCGGCGGATCGGATTGGACGACGATCGTTGAACATCGTTCGTGTGTACGGTCGTTCGTTGATCGTCCATGTTCAGAGCATGCGTGATGAACGAACGTCCCTGTCGTGCACATAGTTCCTCTATCGCTTAAACGATCGTATCTATTGTGTGTACAATATCTACGAACGATCGTGTCGTTACCTCTATGTGCAGTATCGGTGCTATACGATCGTTCATATATATCGTGCAGGAACGTTCGTCGTTCGTTTTCCGACGATAATAATTGGAAGTGTGTACGTAGCTTAAACCGATGGGTCAAGAATGCACTAAGAACTGATAATCCCTGCAATAGCGCAGTGAGGACAAAAATGGGAACACACTGATGCAGCAGGTAATAAATCACCAGAAGGACCATGTTTCTCATTGCAATGCCCTTTAGGACAGCTAATAGGTAAATAGGCATTCATAGGTACAGAAGCCACATATAGTGCAGAACTTGCAATAAATGGTAAGTTAGTTCAGTCTGCAAGAGCTCCCAGTCTCTTCACATTTGACAGTATGGTTCATGTCTTTTGATCATTTTCAAAGAGCCCCTACAGCAATCCTATTTCTACTGCTCAAAGTATGATTACACCATGAAGCCAGTCCTCAAAGCAATTAGAATAAAAGGAAAAACAGGAAAAAAAAGCTGTATTATTGCTACAGCAAAAAAGGCCCTCATTTTTACATTTATTAGGATCATGTCACTGTAATATATAAAGCCTAATATGTGAAAAAAATGTTCTAGTTTATTTCAAGCCATGGGGAACAAAGAACCGCTTGCTTGAAATTTTCCCCAATTGATATCAATCGTGACAAGGTAATGCCATAACGATGGCATGTCAACAAATATTAAAGTGGCTTCTGGGGAATGATGCAGATATTTCATGTCTATGTAGTAGAGAAATGTACCCTCTGATCAAAACCGTAGTTACATTTAGCAGAGAAAAATACATGTAAATGCCTTTCAATACAGTGCAAATTTATTTTCTTATATCAGTATACTGCAGATGTAAAAAGCATAAATTGCATGCTTTCACAGAATAGCAAAAGTACTAGCTGGAAAGCTACAAAAGGCAAATTGAGACAAAATTACAGTTGTCAACACCAGAAGCTACGGGGCACTGACACAGGTCAATTTGTAAGCAAAAACAAAATGTACTGTACATTTTACCACTTGGGCATCCACTGCGCTGTAATAGGCTTTCAGTGTGCAATAAAAAGACAAAACCAAGTGCTAAAATCAGATTAGGGCATACAAAACAGCTGAAACAAATGAAAAAAAATGTGAGTCTAACATGTACTTGATTATCCCAGACGCCAATAAATAAAACAGCGAATACAACTTTGTTTTCCATCACCATAAAAAACTATATATACATACAACTTTTAACAATACACAAAAATAAAAACAACATTGCTTATAAATATGTATTTCTTAAAATACATAAATAATCCTTTTTTTTGTTTAGAAAAAACACATAACACACTAACCCAAAAAAATAGAAGGTTGCTTTATATTAAATTAGTAAAGCTTTATCATAGTTGATTTACACTTAGGCAGAAAGGACTGTAGATATCTACAATATATATAAAACATACAAAGAATTAAAAAAAATTAAAAGAACATAAAAAAAGAAAACAACTTACACCTGACATCAACTAATCTGTAAGTGAAATGGACTGATCAGGAAAGCAGCCACAACAGTCACAAAATAAAGAATGATAACCAAACACCTACAAACAAAAATAAACATCACAAATGCTATTTAGCAATATCCCTCCTAACATGTATTTTTAAAAATAAACTATGGCTCTACTTTCCAGTTTTAATAAAATGAATATTATTATCCATGGGGCCAAGATTTTATATAATTTATCAAATCATTTTATTGGTAAACCTTCATCTTTACAAACCAGTCATACAGTGTAGGTACTTCGGGGTCCATAATATTACATTTTCTTGTGTTTAGGATGTTGTAAGGGAAGTGAGATGTTGTAATACCGATGTTCCGGGTTTTCCTACAGGAGCCTGGATCATACTCAATACTATTGTAGGCAGATCATCTAAGGAATGCAAAAAAAAAAATTCAATCATTGGGCCTGATTTATTAAAGCTCTCCAAGGCTGGAGAGAATACACTTTCACCAGTAAAGCTAGATGATCAAGCAAACCTGGAATGGATTTCTTCACTGTCATTTGCTATTTGCTAGCAAATGCTTTGAATCCTGGACCAGATCCATCCCAGGTTTGTTGGATCACCCAGCTTCACTGGTGAAAGTGTATTCTCTGCAGCCTTGGAGAGCTTTATTAGATCAGGGCCATTGCATGGATTGTACAACCTCTACTTCGACATTCTTTTCCAACATTCTGCAAATAAAGTATTGTGGATGTTGCCATTTTTCCTGGGACCTTATACCATCATGAGAGAAGCTTAACGTGTTTCTGTTCCAATAGTTTTAAATCATTTTGCTCATCCAATTTTCTGTATTTCCAATATACATGATACAGATACTTTATTTTGTTTAGTTTTTTTCTTTCGTGCAGATTGTTAATTAGTTTTCTTGTGAAAGTGTCATTCTTCCCCCCACTGTTATTTTCTACTTTCAATATTGTGTATGCCTAAAACCTGCTGATATAAGTATTAAAATCAGTAGGTAATACTTTAACAAAGAGATGTGAAAGGAGGGAGGGATTTGCTATACTAGCCATGACTCTACTAGTCAATCTTACTTTTTGCATACTTTTTACATACATAAAAAGGCACTTTTGCTTCCCATTCAGGTACAACTGTTTTGGCTGTTTCAATTTTTTTTCTAATATGATTTACATTGTTACATTATTTTATAGTTCATAATGATCTAGCAAATGTGTGACCACTTGTTAAAAGACCTGTATACCGAAGTGCAAAGGTGACAGGAAGTGCAAAAATGCATGTCTGTGCAAAAGTGGGGATAAACAATGTGCACACCAGAACAGTGTCAGTGAGTGGGGTTGTGTACACCAGAGCATTGCGGTAAACAAGGTCATGTTTGTGAGAACAGTGGCAGTAAGTCAAAGATAACCAGGTTAAAACCTTCCCTCTGTTAGCTTCTGTCTGTATGAAGTTGGTTAGGCATGTTTTGTTGACCCTCAGCATTGCAGTTTCTTTCTGAAATGGCCTCATCAGAAAAAATGACCTTCATTTTATTAAAAAAGTTTATTTTATTATTGATATTGGTAAGACTGATGATGGAAAGTCTAGGTTTATCCCGCTAAATGTCTTCTCAGGAGAGACCTCTGTTTAAATGCTCTGTACAAGAACAAGGGAAAGAGTCATGGTCCGATAGACCATAAAAGGAATAATACATATACCAGAAGAATACTAAGTATTTTTTTCCAAAGTCTACAGAATCTTTATTAGTCCTGAGCCTAGACTCCAAAAAATTCAAAAAAACTCAAACAAGGAACTGCCAGGTTGAGACAAGGTTTCTGTGTTCCAGCATGTCCAAGTTGACAAAATATAAAGAATAGGGTTAAGTCCTAGATTTGGAACATTCCTTTACATGTGTTCTCTCTTCTTTTGGTTCCCAAAGAAAATGTGAGACTAAGTGCCCGATTTATTAAAGCTCTTCAAGGCTGGAGCGGATACACTTTCATCAGTGAAGCTGGGTGATCCAACAAACCTGGAACGAATCTGGTCCAGGATTCAAAACATTTGCTTGCAAATGGCAAATTACTTTAAAGAAATCCATTCCAGGAAACCCAATAGCATGGTGGGCCCAATAAAGAATACACCTGTTACTGATTGTTTTTTTTTAGAATATATAGTAGAAATAGTAGAATATCTTAATTCTAACCATCCCTACTATGGAGAAAAGCTTGTGGTGGTGGTGGATGAGAAAGGAAAGCCTGATAAATTGTCAGCCCTTATACAGTGATGGCAGGTGCCAAGCACAAGCAGTGAGGAACCTTCTGCCAGAAGGAGTCCACACAGAGGAATTATTATTATCTAGGGGACGTCATTCTTGTTAAGTATGGACAACGGTGCAACTGTGCCCTATGTGAAAAGATAAGGGGACCATAAATCCAACTTTCCTATTCTCTCAATGGCATTTGAAATGCATCTATGCTCAATCAACAGTGCCACTTTTCTTCAAGTTCCTTTAGTGATTATTGGGGAAATAAAAGTTTTGTGTTAGCAGTGATTCTTTAGTGGCTGAAACAACTGTAGTTTCCATTGCTTTTGCATTTCAACATCCAGGGTTTGCTAAACATTTAAAACTATTTGTATCAGGGACAAATAATTATTATTATATTATTATTATTATTATTCTGAAATCCTAAACGAGCACATTTTTGTCCCTTATATACAAACTGTAAGTTCTTCTTTAAATTCAAAGCCTCGCCACAACAGAAAAACCCCAAACAAATATATATATATATATATATATACACACACACACACACTAAAAGACAATGAAAACATTTGTATAAAAGAGTAATCTATGGCTGGTTTTTGCTCCTATTGGTATGTCACAGACTTCTTTATAATAGTGACATCTAGTGGAAAAATAATAATATGCATTACAGAATATTAAACTGAGTTTTGTCGGGAAAAAAACACTACATCACAGGGCACCTTCATTTGGACAGGGAGATCATCCATTAGATTTACTAAAGCAGATTACTTTACCAGGATTCTCAGCTGGTGCAGACAAGTCTCCATTAAGCTTTGAGTGATTGCAGCAACCTTTACCCCTATGCCCATCAAACCCCTACTATTTAGGATATCAGCAACTAACGACAATCTTGAGCCTCCCCCAACAATTGGAGCTACCTTGTCAATCTTTCAATCCTTTTCTTCAGTGTTAAATTATTTTTTCCTTAGCCATCTCCCATTACCCTTATTTTAGGTAATCTCTCATTCCTACCAGACATTCAGGGCATGGTTTTCTAAATCCTTTCCAGATTGTCAAATTCAGTTTCTCACAATCTCTGTCATGCTCAGTGCCCCACTGTCTTTGATTTCACTAATGATCCTGATTTGTCCCATTTGAGATTGAAAGGTACACAACATTTCACTTCCTTGGATAAATTCCATCCCCTCATCTACTATGAGTAAAAATAATCTAGGAAAACCTTTGCTTGGCACTCTTTCCTTTTTCATACAAGATTCTGCCCCAGGATGATGAGGAAACCCCCTTACTGTTATTATTTGCATTTCTGCAACTTCCTGGGATTTACTACACATCTTCTGGTTCTGGATTTGGTATTCTTCATCAGTTACCAGCATAACTCTATTCATTTTAAAGTCTACATGGGAATCTGTCCTGTCAATGCCACTTGTGTCTGTATAACATCTCTTTGGAGACACCTTGCCCCACCAGCTGTCCCTACTTTGGTTTAGAAAAGGCAATGTTATTGACTTGGCAAAGGTGAAATTGTGCCAGTTTCTTAAAGAGGGACAGGATGACAATGTCACTCTCACTTTGATCTCACTTTAGAAGGCACAGTGTCATTACTCTACACATCTACAGACAGGTGTAAGAGCAATAAAACCTGTTGCCTTAACCACTCCTCCTCTAGCATTAATGCTATGGATTAATAAACAATATGTAAGTTTTGGCTTTACCTATAGTTACAATTCAATCTAGTTAATCATTTAGAACTTGTTAACATCAAACTGAAATGCTGTGCATTTGAAGCACAGGTGAAAATAGCTCTTACAAAATACAATGTTTTTAATAGATCTTTCTGCTAGCTGCAGTTTAGAAATTCAACCATGCTTTATTTTTGTTGGATTTATCTGGATTTTTTTTATTTATGTTTGCTGAAGAGTTCTTCAAAAGTGCAAAGCACATGTCTTAACTATTAATATAATGTAATTTAAATTTCTGTCATATGAAGATGGAAAATTATTATCAATAGGAAGGGTCATTAGCACGACAGCTGAACAGCAGATTGATGTCAGCTTGTAAACGGACCATCTATTTTAAGAATTACAACAATGAACATATGGTAATTTTAGAGGACCTGTGTAATGCAAATTCATTTTTGTGTTTTCCTAGTATTTTGTTTTGGCTGCCAGGACACTGCATGATCCTGCTTGCTGCTGTGACTCTATTCCACAGCATGTTCTCCATCTGGTAAAGACAGCACAATGAGTTTGCTAGGCAAAAGAGAACATCACATCAACAAAACCTGCATATTTAGGTGTTTTTCTCCTTACCTTTTCAATTCTCCTGCTATCTACATCAAAACATTTCGTCACCCTATTTATTTTATTTTTTCTATTTTCTAATTTATATTTTCTATTTCCTGTGGTTTTATTCTTTAGTAGTAATCATACCCGCAGGAGTCATTGAAGATATTGATAGATGAAACTTGTCTAGTGTGGAAACCTCTGTAGAAATTAATCCATGATAGAATAATAACAAAAATAATATATATATTCTGGTAGTGTGAACCTATGTTCAGACTATGCACATTAAAGTATCATTTTCTAGAAAAGAACTTTAAAAAAGCCCTAATTTAAGTATGTAGCTTTATACACTGTGCAGAAATTCATCTTCAAAGTTCATAACACATAACTAAAACAACAACTCTTTTCCCCGCTAGGTTATATGGAAAGGGGAATCTTGGCAAACCGATATGACCTCTTATATAAACATACAGCAGGTATGTCAAAGCCAGCTAAAAACTAAAGCAATTTTAATGCTTGCTAACATGAAAATGTTTTGATGCTCAGAATCTGAACATATGTGCATTTAAATCTACAACTTAGCACAAAGGACTCTATAACATTAAAGTGGAACTAAACTGTTGAAAGAAATGCAGTTTACAGTTTTTTTTTTTTGGTAATATGTTATTCTGGCCTGGCCAATCAAGATGGTTAAAAACCTGAACCAGCAGGAGGACCAGATGAAAATGGCAGCAATTGCAATGGAGCAAGGGTAAGCGAGTGAAATTTAAAAAAAAAATGCCATCAGCCAACTAATTTTATTTTATTGCAGAAGAGACATCACCTGTCCTTTGTGCAAAAAATTACCTGCCTGCCCACAAATTTTTACTTTTAACTTTATTTCCAATTTAAAAGGGAACTATAGGGGAACACAATACACTAAATTAGGCTAGAAAACAAATAAATAGGTAAGGTAAATGTTTGGCTTTAATTTTATTACAAAGTGCTACCTAATTTTGGGGCTAAATCTCTTTAACTTGCCAAAACGTCTGCCGTTGGGATAAAAGCTGAGCTGTGGAAAAGTGGAAGACATCCAGCTCTAAGGGATAATATAGCGTATTTTTCAGACTATTAAGATGCACTTTTTCCCCCTAAAAGTGTGGGGAAAATGAGGGTGCATCTTATGGTCCAAATACTGCCACACAGCCAACCCGCCTGCGGTTCTGAAGGGGGCCCGGCAGGCGGCTGCATTTCCATCTAGCCTGGCATCCCCCCTGCAGCATGGCCCCTCCATTCTGCAGCCTCGTAAACACTGATGCCGGGATCATACACACTTCCTAGGGAGAGGGAAGGGGAACGGCTGCAGTGCCGTTCCACCCTCTTTAAGGGACCTTGCACTAAAATCATCAGGCAGTGCAGAAGGCAGACGGAAAGCCCTGCCTTTCCCCTCCCTGCTGTTTACTAGCAACCCCGGCTGCACGTCTATAGAGATGCTGGGGATGTGTTTGTGTGAGAAGGCTCCGTGTAAAACAGTGGGGAGGAAGGGAGGCGGCGAGGGCAGTCTGAGGTGAGCAGTGCTGGGCTGATTTTTGTGCAGCATGTCATTCTCCTCTGACAGGTGAGCTGTAGCTTTCCTGTCACTATAGTCTTGGAGTGCAATATGTGTTCTCGCTCTCTGTGTGTGGGCCCACTCTCTCTATAATATATATATATATATATATATATATAT
>NC_092858.1:77432452-77532246 GCF_032062135.1 Pyxicephalus adspersus | reverse complement strand
ACATATATATATACACATACACACACACTTTTTTTTCTTGTTTTTCTCCTCCAAAACCGGGTGCGTCTTATGGTACAAGCACAATTCCACTGGCAACTTTACATTTAACCAACCAATCTAATTTTTAAAGTCAAAACTCCCGGATTACTACACATACATATATGATATTCTGCTCCTCAAATAATTTATTCTTGGATAGAAAAAGAAAGGATAAACAAAATGATTTTGCTTTACTACTAAAGAAAATCACAATATATTGCATTTGCATTGAAAACACAACTGTTATTTCTGTAGAAAAGTCTTCATTGTTTAAAACTGGAAGAAGAAACACAGATGTTCAAGACATTGGACTTTCTTTGTTTTGGCATGGTAAATAACAATTGTCCAGTCCTTATGCTCTGTAATGTTCCACATAAGCCCTCTTTTTTAGGAGTTATGAGGTTGGCTCTGACTTTTTAGTCTCATCTGATTTTTTTATCTGATCAATTATTGATGCCACCCTTTCTGCCTTGCTTTGTGGAGGTGGCTGATCCGATACCTACAAAAGATAAAAAAAATATATATAACATATTAGTGAACATTTTCATTTTATTATTTATGCTACAGGACATTTTTTTTTTAATTAATGCTTAGGAGTGGCCTCTTTTACTTTCTAATATAAAACCATTTTTTTAAACATTCAATTCGAATCAGCTTTGATTTTTTTTTCTTTCAATTCCTACAGTTGTGAAGCAAATTTCTGTCAAACACATTCTCTGTCCTGCACATTTTTATTTGCTCTCTCCACCTCTCGGAAATTTTAGTACATGATCACTCTGCATAGTAAATTTAGATCAGAAAACGTGCATAGACTCCCCTGTTTTTTTTTTTTTTTTTAAATATGCTCCTATGTGTTTCACAGCATGTTGGAAGAGAAACAACGAAATAAGAAAAGGTTGGATACTGGGTACTTAAACCGTTACATGTTCAATGTAGAAACTAAATATAAATATTAGTCCAGATGTTATAAGAGCCAGTTTTAAGGTAGTGCAAAATAAGCAATTGACCAGAGCCCCCATATTTTCTAAGTGTCCAATAGACAGAATGATAGCTAGTGAGAATCATGTGGATTTAGGCACCCAATTCATATTTTATCTAAAACGGTTCCATCATGCAAATATAGTAAAGCTTTGTAATATATATTATTATTACATTTCTCTCTATCAATTTTTTTTAGGAACTTTTATAGGTATTCCACACAACATATAAATAAGTTAAAGCATTATATATGATGTGCCTGATATACATCAGTTTACCTTGCACATCCCTTATTACTAGCAACAGGACAGTAAAGCCAATTTCGGCTACATAAAAAGACATAACATTCTATAGCGGAGCACTTTATGAGGTCATAAATGAAGACCATGTCACATTGCTTTAGCGTGCTTGGAATGGGAATCTGAACTCTTAATTGAAAGTTCAGAAATCTGGAATATGGCCTAATTGACAGTAACATTTTAGGTGCTACAAAGATTTTAATTTAAATAGTTTTTATTTGCCTCAAACATTGATCAAGGGTTTAAAGATTTACATGTATACAAGTCTGTATATGTTTACAAGTCTGTAACAACTTATATAAAAATGAAGATACCATTTGTATCCCATTTTATAGTTTGTGCCCAAAGAAACTTTAAAATTTAAAAATTGTGGGCAGGTAAGCTCTTTATACTATGTTTCTTCTGCAATTAAACAACCCTATGTACCCATTTGCAATCTTCTAAAGAATGTAGGATAAGCTGCAAATTAAGCTACATCTTTCCAGTCTGGCCAATTAAGATGGCCGAAGATCCAGAATCCGGAAAAGCACCAAGTTAAAATGTTGGCACCACAGAAGAAGTGAGGGAAGGTAAATTTGCTTTTTTTTTCATTTACAGATTCAGTATTATATAATTCTGAACAAAGAAACTAAATGTAATTATAAGGCTTGCATTTCTGGCTACTGTTTTAAATCCAAAACTTCTGCCCAGTAGGCCAACATATTACGCAGCGCTGTACATTAAATAGGGATTGCAAATGACAGACTAATACAGAGAGTGATATAGGAGAAGAGGACCCTGCCCCGAAGAGCTTACAATCTAGTAGGTGGGGGAATTTCACACACAATAGGATGGGAGATATGCAGTGGTGGGAAGTAGTGGTGGTTTCAAAAAACAGAAGACGACGGGTAGGCAAGTTTGAAAAAATGGGTTTTGAGCGCTCATTTAAATGAGCAGAAAGTAGGAGCAAGCCGAATAGGACGAGGAAGACCATTCCAGAGAGTCAGGGCAGCTCTAGAGAAGTCTTGTATCCATGCGTGTGATGAGGTTATGAGTGAGGACGTCATTAGTAGGTCATTGGAGGAGCGGAGAGAGCGGCTGGGGGAGTGTTTTTTACCAAGTCAGAAATGTAAGTGGGACAGTAACTGTGTAGTAGGGATTTGAAGGCAAAGCACAGGAGCTTAAATTTGATTCTAAGGTGAAATGGAAGCCAATGGAGAGAACTTCAAAGAGATGCAACGGAAGAGGAGCGGAGGGAAGGATCGATGAGTCCGGCAGCAGCATTCATATTCGTTTGTAGAGAGAGTCGGGTTAGTGGAATACCAGCGAGAAGGATGTTACAGTAGTCCAGACGGGAGATGATAAGAGCATGTACAAGGAGTTTGGTGGTCTCAGGGGACAGGTAGGGGTGAATTTTGGAGATGTTGCGTAGGTGAAAGTGACAGGACCTGGAAATGTTCTGAATATGGGGGGTGAATGAGAGGGCCGAGTCAAAGGTGACACCAAGGCAACGTGCCTGAGGGGAAGGCCGAATAACAGTGTTGTTAACAGTTAGATATATGTCAGGGGGGGATTTGGAATTTGAGGGGGGGGATGATGATGAGTTCTGTTTTATCCAGGTTGAGTTTCAGGAATCGGTCAGACATCCATGATGAGATGGCTGACAGGCAGCATGAGACCTTATCCAGGACTGAGGGGGACAGATCAGGGGTGGACAGATAACTTTGAGTGTCATCAGCATACAGATGGTACTGCAAGCCAAAGGAGGATATGAGACTACCGAGAGAGGAGGTGTACAGAGAAAAGAGAACCGGTCCAAGAACTGACCCTTGGGGAACACCAACAGGGAGGAGAGTGGGTGAGGAGGAGTTACCATTGAAAGAAACTTGAAAGGAGCGGTCAAACAGATAGGAAGCAAACCAAGAGAGAGCAGTGTCACAGATACTAATGGAGTGCATGATTTGTATTAGAAGGGGGTGATCAACAGTGTCAAAAGCAGAGGAAAGATCAAGGAGAAGGAGCAGGGAAAAGTTGCCTTGAGACTTAGCTCTGATGAGGTCATTGGCCACTTTATTTAATGATTTCTGATTTTTTAAAGAAATCCAAAATGTCTAGTGATGTATTTACTTAGATGTATCCATACATTCACAATGACGCAGGATGTCTGTTTTGTATGATAAAATAAAGAGCAGACAAACAGTATTGTAGGACTGTTGAATAGCCATCTCTGTGACTGCTAGAGCCAAGTGAACCCCAAACACACAAGTGTCTAGTGCAGAGTTCTTTAAATAGGAATTATTTCTATAGTGATGTTACTTTGCTGGAACTGTTTTTTTAGCCTTACTCGTTATCTAAAGAAGAAAGAACTTCATTCAGGTGCTTTTTTTTGTTCCTGAAAAAGAACATTCCACAAACTTACCATAGGTGCTCCTGACCTTCTTAAAGTGATACCTTCCGAAAGCAGAGCTTTTCCAGTCTGTTCAAACAACTTATCTTCACTTTCTGCTACTTCAGATTTTTGAAGTTCCACATATTTCTCTACAAATCTATAATCGACAGAAGACAGAATGTAAAAATGATGACATACTTTGCTATTAGCTTTCCTAAAAAGAGTCTAACAGTCGTAGCTACGTCACAACAAAGATCCATCTTAAAAATAAAAATGTATTTCCAATCTTAAAAATAAAACTGTATTTCCGACTGGTTTTTACTATGACATTCATCTACTACAGTCACACTTAAATTCTATGCTATCCATGATAGGAAATGAACATCTAGCGTACAAAATAGCTAACTTATTTACTATCAAACTTGAAATTATCTAAGCTTTAAATAGGTGAACTAGAAGAGTCAAGGAACAAATGGAAAGATGACACCGGAAGCTGCTAGTCTCCCTTGTAAGAAAATATTTTAAGGTTAGGAAACAAACTTTCCAAATGTTTTAAAGGATACATGCCTCAAGTCTTTACTACTGCGTGCACAGTCTTATAAAGTTCTGTACACTGTTTCTTGAGAAGACATATGAGGATAGACAAGCCTAGAGAATCCATGGGGGTGACTGCTGTACTGCATAGACAAGAGAAAAGTCTTGCAGGGGGGAATCTAAATGAATGTTGGGTTGGGGCCCTTTTGATCTTGGTGGATTGGGTTAGTGGGGGGTAAAAGGAAGGTAGAGATAAATGCACAGTATATAAAATTTAATTTGTACTTTAAGAGCTTTGGTTTATTCTTTGTTATTAACATAGGAGCTCTTTAGGTAATCTTTTTAGTAAATATACCATAGTCCCTGTGAAATCCAGAGAAAAAGTAACCAAATTATTAGAATTGTAGTTTGTAAACGAATGTGTTCTATTGTCCAATTCTGGTTTTCAATTTTAAATATACAGTTAGGTCCATAAATATTTGGATAGAAAGAACTTTTTTATAATTTTGGTTCTGTACATTACCACAATTAATTTTAAATGAAACAATGCCGATGCAGTTGAACTGCAGACTTTCAGCTTTAATTCAGTGGGTTGAACAAAAAAATTGGATAAAAATGTGAGGAACTAAAGCCTTTTAATTATAACCTTTTAAAAATTAATTGTGGTAATGTACAGAACTAAAATTCTTGTATAACCTTACCTTTGACATATGGATTTGTGCCCCCTTCTCTTCAAATCAAACATTCCTAAGTTGCCATAGGTTTCATAAAATTTACTAAGGAGATAAAATTAAGAATTTGTTAATAAGAACAAACAGTATTAAAGTGCATTACATTATGTTAATAATCTTTTTAAATTGGATAACAGTTTTACCATTTTAAATTTGCAAGCATAAATTCCAACAAAGCGGTAGAGAATGAAACATTACATGATGCCCCTCTCTGCAACATTCAGAAATTGCCCACTACTAGAGACAGAATAAAACCCATGATGTCACATGATTGTACCGAAGACAACTGGGTAAAGTAATGTATTTAACACAAAAAGGTGCAGGGACAAAATAAGGGGGTTATGGGACTGAAAAGAGAAGTAGGGGAGTTGGACTTCAAGTGTTCAGGCTTACAATATCAATAATTTTCATTTACTGTAAACTAAAATGTAAAATAAAATAGATAAATTTAGTTCATAACCAACAAGAAAACCACACATATCAAGAAACGCATCCTGATTACTCACGCTCTAATGGCATCTTCGTGGTAAAAAATTGCAGATACATTGTCAACAGGCTTCTGCCGACGTTTTGGTGGACCCACGTAGGTGGGTTCTCTTTTTGGTGGACCCACGTAGGTGGGTTCTCTTTTTGGTGGAAAGGCAGCATACACATCATACCAGAGTGGCTTCTTATTTTGTTTTACCACTCCTGCACGCAATAAATCTCGTGTTCTATGAAATGGTAAATGTCATATTAGGACAGATGTTAAAAAATAGGTAAGAATGTGCAGAAATAAACAATAAGCACTACTACAAGTGATTACCAAAATAATGCCAGGCAGGATATTATATATTATGTATAATATCTTAAAAAATAGGACTTTCATTAAGAAAGGTAAATATATACCCAGATACAGGTCGATTCAAAAAGGTGAGGAATAATAAAAGAAAATACATAAATCAATATCAACTAAACTTCATATTTTACAGATTACTTTTGATTAAACCAACACCTGATATAGGTATTATGGGTTACACATTTGATTTTGAATATAGCTACCTGAAACTTAAACACCTTATGATGGGATAGCCAAGTGAAGATTTTCCATGCTTATCACTACTGACTGCACGAAAATCCATAGTGGGGAGCAGTCTAGTCCCTGACATCTATAAGCTTATGGGGATTCCTAACATTGTGTTCCTTACCAACAGTTTCAGAGCTTAAAGAGTTGGTAAAATACACAGCAGGGATCCTTCTCACTGTGCTGATGATTGCCAAGGGAGGCAATGCTCCCCATTGTGGGGTGCTCTCTGAGCTGCAGGCCAGAACAAAAGAGGATGAATAATCTATGCCAGTATTTAGGATAGCGGTGTGGGAGAGAAGAGGAGCTAAGACTTTTAAGAATACAAGATGTTTACATTCCGCTTACAAAAATGCTGTAGGTTGTCAGCCCACAACAATCCTTTTAGAAATAAGTGCATTTCTGGCAGAAATATTAGGTATTTTCTGTATTTGCAAGATCATTAAAAAGGATAATACATTACTAAAATATGCACGTATTGCAGATATGTAATGCATTTTTTTATTTTGGCTTAGTAGATTTTTAAGAGACTATAATAGTTAGCATATATCACTTACTAATTACTTCCTACTTCCTCTCTCATAACCTCATCACACACACGGCTCCAAAACTTTTCTAGAGCTAGCTGCCCCAACTCTCTGGAATGGTCCTTCCTCGTGCTATGTGGCTTGCTCCTACTTTCTGCTCATTTAAAAACCCAAACTTGCCTACCCATCTTCTGTCTCTTAAAACCCTCACTACCGTGTTTCCCCGAAAATAAGACACTGTCTTATATTTTTTTTGGCTCCCAAAAACACACTAGGTCTTATTTTCGGGGTAGGTCTTAAAAATAAAAAAAAAACTTACCTTTCGGTAGACGCGAGCCCGAGTTCTGGCTTCCGACAGGCGGAGTGCATGTAGTATCACTCCGCCTGTGACAGGAGCTGGAACTAGAAAGAAAGCATCGGCTCCGGAGTGGGCACTGCCGCATGCTTTCTTTCAGTGTCCCGCTGCCTTCACAGGGAAAGAACACGACTCGGTGAGTACTGTCCTCCGGTTTTTAATTTATGTATGCTTTTCTTTTCTTTTTCTCCTCTGACCTGCTGTATGTAGTTAAGGGGGATCTAGAGCAGGGGTGGGCTGGCTGTTACGGACCCCCGCGTGCGGGGGGAGACGGGGGGGCGGACGCTAGGGCTTGCGTGCGGATTATTAAGCTTTAGATTAGGATTTTAAATTTTAGATGGGGGTATTAAGCTTTAGATTTTTTAGGCTGAATTACAGTTTTGGGTGGGTTTTTTTTCTGAACTGGACAGATTTACACTAGGTCTTATTTTCGGGGTAGGTCTTATATTAGGGCAGGTTTAGAAAATAGTGCTAGGTCTTACTTTCGGGGTAGGTCTTATTTTCGGGGAAACACGGTACTTCCCACCACTACATATCTCCCCTCCTATTGTGTTAATTCCCCCACCTCCTAGATTTTCACTGTCTGTATCTGTCTGTCATTTGCATCCCCTATTTAATTTACAGCGCTGCATAATATGTTGGCGCTATTTAAATCCTGTTTATTATTTTTATTCAGACTTTTATTATAGGCTTCTGCGATTGCCATTATAAAAATATATATTATTTACCTTACCATATAGAAGTCATAATAACAAAACTTGACCATATATGTTGCAGTCATTCAACATCAACATTCAGTTATGGGAATTTATCAGATCACAATACTTTGTAAATCAGATTTAGTCAAATCACCCCTTAAAGAGTAAGTAAACTGAAAAACACCCAAAACAAAAAAAATAAAAAATAAAATAAAACACCTTAAATCCTGCAGCGCAGTCGATGGGTCTGGAGGACAGATCACTATTATTAATAATAAACAGTATTTTACAGTATTTACACAGCGCTGTACATTAATTAGGGGTTGCAATGTCAGCTGAATACAGATAGTGACACAGGAGGAGGAGAGGAGCCTGCCCTGAAGAGTTTATAATCTAAGAGGTGGCAAAATTAACTAAGATATATACATAGATAAATACACAAACCAAAATCTCTATGTCTGCTCATTGCTATCTTCTAGCTAGCACTGGGCTACTGAAATCTGTTCTTCAAAATGTCAACTGTTTGGAACATTGAAAATCAGACAGACACCTATGTCTATAGATGAGTTTACTGACAAGATGAATAAAGAATAAAGTAATACCTAGTGAACACAGTACCGAGCTTCTCTAGCCTGCTCCCAGCCATGCTGCTACCATGTACCCTTCAGATCTCTGTCAAACAACTCGGCCATCCGCAGGCACTGCAGTATATATTACAGGATGTGCCGTAAGCCATCTTTAGTCTTGGAAAGAACCAACTATTATAATCGTATTAATAGATCAAATTTACAGTAGTAAAGACATAACTATATAACCAAAAAATCCTATAAAATGTTTTAAGAATTACTTTTAAAAAGCTTAGTGAAATGCTACATGAATTAAAAATAATTATGCGTTTCCAATAAACAAGATGGTAGAAATAAAGCGTCTTCTTTTACGCTAAGGGAGGCATATGAATCAATAGTCGAGCGCATAGATCGAAGAAGTTATAAGAGGCTTGTTTTAGCAGACCCGTTTATAGACAGATTATGTGACGTACAGAATGAGTTTTTTTATTGATTTTTTTCCCAGCAGTTTGTTTTATTTACACTTGTATTAAACTTGAACTACCAATTCAATTTGGTCTTCGGCAACATGGCTGCGGTTTTGGACTCACACAAATCGTTTTGTTGTGTTATGATGATTAACACGTGACAGTATCATCAGCCAATGAGGAACAGGTAGGCGGTTTCTAGCGAGTTTGAATCGCCTTGGTGGGATGAAAGTTATTGTTGATTGAGCCGGGCGCCTGGCTTGCGGAGCGACCTGCAATCGTTGAGGTAACACGGCGCGCGAGCCCCGCACTGCCTTAGTAGCCGGGCATAGGGGTATCACGTGACAGGGGAGCGCCTCATAGTCATTGCAGTGCTGATATTATACCGCTATATGGGTGCTCCACACACAATGCCCGTACATATGTCATAGACTAGTCTGTGTACAACCTCCCAAACCTGTCACATCTGTATGCCGCTCTTATGTGATGAGGCCATAGATATGAGGTTATCTGAACACTTACAGTATAGACAGCCAGTGACTAGGGTTTTGCCCCTCTGTCACTGACGTTGCCCCCAATGTTGTGCTGAATCCAGGTGCTGGAATTTTATTCCCATTGAAGTCTATTGGGGGAGTCAGGAGAAGGACCCTGCTGGGGTATGCACCAGCCAGAGCCCCGGACCATGTCTCTAGTGCTGTTCCTAGGCTCAGGGCGGTGGGTGGGCTGTCCATGGATCTGTGATGGGAGAGTGGGCATGGTTATGTCATAATGATGTCACTAGGGATGGGTTCTCCCTCTTTGAGTGACACCGGGCACAGCCCAAAAGACTGGCGACCACTGGCCTAGGTGATGAAGAATGAATGGAAGAGCAAAGCCCACCGGGATACCTGCATCACGTATCCCAGGAGGCTCTTGGCATGCTCGGGCATGTGCAGAAGGAATCCTTTAATCAATAGGGAAAAAAATTGCCAATCTTAAGCATATGCAGTGTTTTTTCCCAATCTGCGTCACCTGATCTTGTGCCTGCACAGTGCAAGATCAGGTGACGTCGGAAGAGAAGAGAGGAAAATATGACAATGCCTGGTTCCTTCCTCAAGTCCTGCCCGGCTTGAAGACCGATACCGGGATGACTTGGGACCCAATGGAAGAAACCGCCCTGACAGACTTTTTTTTAAATGTAGAATTTGCCAGTATCAGTAGCAATTATTGTAGATTTCAGGTTCCTTGTGGCTGGTTAAAGCGTTCAACTTGTCAAATCCAACCAGCAGCCTACAAACAGGTACTGTACATGGTATGGTTCTTGTCAGCTGGATTGGCTGGGCCCAAGTGGACAATAACAAATGTAACCCTGTCCTTCCCGGCCCCTTTTAGCCGGGCCCACCACCAGGCACTTTTCAGTAACCACCTGGCTGTTTTTGGGTGGTTGGCTGCCACTTGCCTACAGCTTCTTCCCTCCTGACATGAAAAAATGTCAACGCTGTGTAGCATACAGTTTCCCTAAAGGAGGCAATAAATAAAATAAATTAATTGGGATTACTTTCATCATAGTCTTGTATATTGATTCTGATATTTACTGGTATTAATTCTATTGTTTTTTCCTGTGTAATTGCCAGTCAAGCCACGTTGGTTGTCCTCCATCCCTTTAAAGTTGTCCTGATAACAAATGATTTTAGTTTTGTATAAAGCAGGGAAAAGATTAAGACCCTTACATTACTTGTTTGCTGTCTTCACCCAATGCATTTCATTGAAATTTCAGAAGAGTACGTGTTCTCCTTCAAAAAAATATAAGAAGGTTATTTTAGGTTCCACCTGCCAGCATGTAGCTAGCGTTTGGTGGCGATATAACATTTTGTTGGCTTTTACCAATATACTTCCCAAATTACCTGTGTGTGGTTTTTTTAAATATTATTTTACAGGCTCTTGCAAAAATGAGTTCAGGACTAAGTGAGAGTTTGTCAGAAGGGCTGGATCGAAGTGAAAAAATGTTTCAATTAAAAATGAGAAAAATTTATGAGAAGGTAGGAACCTAATATTATTATTTATTTTGTGCCGAATGAACATACATACAGGCATAAGACAAGAGAAAACATTACAACATCAAGAGGAAACATCAAGTGACAGCATTTGGAGGTGCAGCCATAACATTACTGGGGGTCATTGGGTGACTATGGACATGCCACGTGGTTTGCTCAAATGACAATACGATACGTTTTCTTGTGGTATGTTTGGCTGTGGTTCACAGAACATAGGTGGCAAGCAATTTTAAGATCTCTGGTGACAGAAGAGCACGAGACATCCTAAGTCTGTATGATTAGGTGCACAACTACAAAATAAGTTACACTAATTAACATGTTAAATACAAAGGTAAAGCTGAATTTAAAGCAGATAGTAAAAGCAATATGTTTAAGCATAATGCATCAATGTATTCATTTATCTGATATCAGCCACTTGCAGGCTCTTTATTCAACAGTTCTCACTATGGGCCTTTATTAATAAATCTCTCCAAGGCTGGCGAGGATACACTTTCAACAGTGAAGCTGGGTGATCGAGCAAACCTGGAGTGGGTTTCTTTAAAGTCATTTGCTAGCAAATGTTTTGAATCCTGGTCCATTCCAGGTTTGCTGGATCACTCAGCTTTACTGATAAAAGTGTATCCTGTCCAGCCTTGGAGAGCTTCAATAAATCAGGTCCTATCGGTGGGGAAGGGGGTAGGTTAGGTGTTTCTGCATGATACTTACAAGTATTCATGTGCTCTTTTACTGCCCAGGTAGCAGGCAGGATTGGGGAGAGCTTATCACTGTAACATAGAACAAGGTGTCATCCACCTGTATGTCCTGTTTTATATATTTCATAGTAATTTACTCTGTACACCAGCATGCAGTTTCTGAAATAGAACTATACATGTTAGTAAAATACAATGATCTATAATAATTGTTTACATAATTTAGTTTGTGATGTTCCAGCTTTTCAAGTTAATGGTTTCATACACCTTTGTGAATTTGTATCCAATTTTCTTTTCCTAGTATGATCATGCATTTAAGGATGATATAGTTGTAAATATTGTTGACTTCACATACAGTTCACCTGATGGTAAGTGTAAACCTCCTGATCTGATCCCCCTTGTATTTATTTCTTTTTCCTGATTTTATTTTATTTTCCATACATGATTTATACCCCTATTTCAGTTAGTTATAATAGAAATCTTTTGTCCCCCAATTGTAGATTGTTGCCAGTTTACTTTCAGGTTGAATGCAAACTGCGCATAACGTAGCAGGCTATTTGTGAGACCATGGGCTCACTCTTTGGGGATTTGTCATCACACCAAGTCCTGGGCAATGCAATTCTGCAGAGAGCACCTTGAGCACCCTTATAGTTAAGGACCTGAGCAGAAAACATGGGAAAAAGGCTTTGTATATGGAAAAATGTACATGGGAGGGCTGGTAAGGGGATGTAGAATTGGACTTATAGCACCTACATTATGAGATGATGTAAGCTGTCATTGCTATCTCATTGTAAATAATTATATTTACCAAAGTTTCACATTAAATTGGAATTGAATGTAAAAAAAGTGAAGATTTCATGTTTATTAGGAAACCTTGAGAAATATCATTGTGCTTTAGTAGTAACCAATTCCTCCTGAAAATAGTTCATTTCTCAATATGGGAGCATTCCTAGCTCTCCTTACAGCTGTGGTCTCTTCTACTGCTTACTGTTTTTCTTGTAAAAGAAGGTATAATTATTTTGTCAAAAATACATATGTTTATATTTTTTGGCTGTCAGGTCCTGTGCTATGGGATTTTAAAACAACAACATCTGAAGAAAGAAACCACGAAGGAGACAAAACAACAGAAATTGTAATCTTTTTTCCTTTTTAAAGTTGCATGTGAAGTAAAAAAATTAAGACATTCACAGTATGCAATATATTAATATTTTGTTTTCAAGTTTAGATACACTTTAATTTTTCTTACAGCTGTTTTTTGGATAACACATTTTCATTTATTTAAAGGACCAGGATAGTGCCTATATTCAAGGACCTGAAATGGAAAAGACTTGGCTTGGTATGATTTTAAAAAAATTACTTTTTATTGAATAGTGTAGTATATATTGAAAGTTTAATTGCAAGGAAGACCAAATTGAGTTTTCACTTTTAGTATATCTATGTGATTGAAGACTGGGCTTTTGGACAGAAATAAGTCATATTAAGGGACTAAAGATAATCTTAGCATTTTTTGTGATAACCTGACAGGAAGTCGGCTTTGTATAGTAATAAAGCTTGGATCAATGTCTTCAAGGTAGACCTATATTGTTAATTTAGAATTGTTGCCTTGGAGAAAATACTTCTCTCACCTTTTTTTAATGATAGATGCATATATGAAGTTGTTTGTAGGAATGTTTATAGATGAATGTAGTATATTCACCTCTTCAGTCTAAGCTGTTCCTGTGCTAAGGCATTTGTAAGATTCAGTGTCATGCAACACTTTTGAAAGTGTCAAAAGCTTGTGTCCCTTGCTGTGGTGTCATCCTCCAACCCCTCTATAATTGCTGGGTTCTGTGGTGTCAAAGGTTACAGGAAAGAACTGCAGTGACACAAGCACCAGACACTACAGGAAGTGCCCAAGGCAAGTTCTACTGAGAATGTAGTACATGTGTGGTAAATTTAAGACCAAACTTTTTAGGGTAATTTTTATTACTTTATTATCACAACCTTGTATGTCAATTATGTTTTGTTTAAAATATAAATATTACAGAGAAAGACACCTTTTATGTAAATTTTTATACATTTTTTTAAAAAGGTATAGATTATAACAAAATATTTTCTTTTGCCTCATGAACTTAGAAAACTCCAGTGACAGCTTCGAAGATGATCTCAATACTACTTGCTTGCTGCCAAAGGAGGTAATTTTATTTCATTTTTTAATCATCATCCATTATAGTTCAGTTTTATTTGAGAAAGTCTGTCAATAGAATATGGAATTCAACATGCAAAACTTCCAAACAATGCTTGGGTCAAATTTCAATAAATTCAAGTTGAATGGCTGTTCTTATAGAACTGCAACTACCTTTGAAACAAGAAGGTCTGCTAAGGAATAGGATGGACTTGTAATCCAGCAGCTAAGTGGTAAAACTGTCTAAATGAAATAGGTCAAGAAGAACTAGGGAGGGCTCCGATAAGGTCCTTATTGGTATAAGGTAGCATGTTTCCTCAGGGTATGAGGCAAGGCTTTAGGTACTCATGAAAGCCAGGAGCTTGTAACCTGTAAAGTTGTTTGTATGATTGGAGGTGTCTAAAATCACTGAGATTGGTGGGAAAGAAAGCATAAAATACACATGGCAATCCACCTGGCAGTGATATTAGCATGTGGTCCCACGTCACTATTTTCTTGCAAGGTGGAAGCTACAAGGAAACAGGGATTTTTAAAAGCACTTCAATCTTACTAATGAGGTAAAATAAAGTCTTTAGCCCAGGGCAAGTGCCAAGGAAGGGCAAGCAGCTTTAAATCTGGAAAGCGTGCACCACAACTAACTTATTATCAGAATGGGGTCCGGACGGCTGCCTGCAGTGGGGTCTGGATGTGCCACTCGGGTACATGACAGCTGCTCTAAATCCATTCCAGGTTATCTGGATCACCCAGGTTCACCGATGAAAGTGTATCTTCTCCAGCCTTGGAGATCTTTAATAAATCAGGCCCATAAATCAACACCACACTTTATAAACATTTGCAAATTTCCGACATTCATTCAAAATCTGAATTTGTATGGCTGTTTTTAGAATGGGTATAGTTATATAGAAAATGTAAAAAGAAGAAGCTTTCAATTATTTTTTGTAACAATTTTATTCATTTTTTTGTAGACATCAGATGACGATTTCAACATTTACAATGGTGACAGAACATTTATTATTGGTGAGTTTGTGTATTTTATCTATATATTCTAAGAATATTATGTGGTTTGTTCTTCTACACGCTGCTTAATATTTAATGACACTACAGCATTGTTTGAACAACACAAATGTAATCAACTGATGGGTCTTATAGAACCCCAATGCCTCCCTTGTACTTTTCCTTATCAGATCAAGTACAGAAAGTATTGTATCTATTGGTTATATACCCACTGCCTGATTTTACATTATTACATCAAAAGGGCTCACCCCACAGAAGAGTCTGGGCATGTATTCCCTGCCATCCATTTTGAAAGGTCAAGAGACTTGGTTACTGGAATAACAACACGTCTGTTTTTCTTACCTTTCTTTCTCTAACCTAATGTTAATGGCTTTGCAGATTAGCCAACTAAGACATTAAACCTATCCTTGTCTTGTACATTTAAACACTTCTGGGCACAGGATTTGAGAACCCCATGGTGGTGCTCCCACCAACAGGGTCAGTGTATTAATTCTCAAGTGACATCATTGCCCATGTTTGGACTTCAAATTTGGGCAATGACATCACAGAAAACACCATCTTTATGATTACTTGTGCAGATAAAGCAAAGTTATGTTGCTGCTTTCTCTGACCTGTCAACACTGAATCAGATGCTTCAGGACTTCTCTGGACATCATTAGATTCTGGAAAGGTGTATATTTAAGGATAAAAAAAAGAATATTACTATGTTTGCAATAGTTTTTTTATAAGTAAAAAAAAAAATTTCATTTGTACACTAGTTAACTTGGAAAGTTCAACAGAGAAGAGGCAATTACCAACCCGCCCTCTTTGGTTGGACATAGACCCTACGTCCTGACATGTCCTTCCACAAATTTATTTTTTAAAATGTGGCCCTGATATGCCTACCACAATTTGTTGTATTCAATCTGAGCCTGTCAGGGGAAGGTTAGTGTAGTGTTCTCCCCCAAGCCATTTTAGCCAGGCGCGCAACCTGCCACTTTTCAGTAACCACCCAGCTGTTTTTAGGTGGTTGTTGAATAATAGGGTCACAAAACAGCTTCTTCTCACCCAACTAAAAAATATTTCTGGGGAGAATACCAATAGTGTGTCTATTGCTTTGCAAAATGTGCAACTTTGAGAATGTCTGTTTCTGTTCAAATACTTTAGGAAAATCAAAAAGCAGTAGTAGTACCCTACACAACTATGCAAACATAGGAGGCTTGATGATGTCTATGTTATGACATATACAAGAAATAGTCAAAGCACATTTTTCCCCCTATTTTTCAAGCTTTCAGAAATCAGTAGTACTTCTGAAAGGACCACTGAAGCATCTCAAATCTGATCTCAAAAGCTAAATGACAGCATGCTCCATTTGCTGTTTTTTGTTTTTTTTTATTATTATTCACTGAGCATGTGAACTAATTTGTTAAGAGTGTATAAAGAATATCTATGGTGAGTAAAAGTGAGTTTCTGGTAGTCGCCCCCCCCCCTAAAAAAGTAGTTAGAATTCTTTCTTGCGTGAAAATAATCTATTGCCCTTGATTGTTTTTTTTTGTTTACAGGCCACACACAAACTTTGATGCCCTGTACTGCTTCCGACATTTGCAACAAAACATTTTTTGTCTCACCGCTAGAAACCTCAATGCAAATAAAGTCCTTTAATTGGAGGGAAAACAAAAATAAGTCCTTTGAAGACACTAAAGAATTTTCCTATAATGACTACCAAGCAGATGACCGTAACCAACATTGCAGGGAATATGCCTTCTGTGATTCAGGAGAGACAAGTCTTGCAAACGTTTACCCAGATATGGTAGAATGCATCAGACGGGTGTGGGAAATACCATTCAAGAAACGTGCTGCTGACAATATTGTTCAGTACTATAAGCGACATGTTTGGAATGCCCATAAAAAAACTAAATTTCACAGGCCTTCTACCTCTAGAAGTATGCATTTGCATTCACTCAGAGAATATGAAGCTATTAAGGGATGTTCAAAGTCAAAGCGCACATTGGACCTAAATAATCATGTAAAAAAAAAATGTTTTATGCAGTCTTTAGTACACAGCCCTGGAAATAAAACTTTCACTGTAACCAAAGATGTCAATTCACCAGAAACCAAAGATGTGAATTTTTCTTTCCAAGAAAAAAAGTGGGTTCCAGTGGTAGCTAGTACCCCACCTAGAAAAAGTCCTGGAAAATACAGTATTAAGTGTAGAAGTGATCACAAGAACACCTCTTTGGACAACATGTGCCAAAACTCTGTGAAAGTCAGTAAAGTCAAATCTTTCCACTTTAAAGAGCAAGATGACCCACCTTCACGCCCATGGGCTCTCAAAAGAAGAAATTCTTTCCCTGCATTGCCTTTAATACACAGCCCAAAAAGCGAAACTAAATTATTTGCCATAGACTTTGATAAGGCAACCACTTGCCAAGAAGATCTGAAAATTGTTAAGGGGGCTGCTTCTCGCCATCAGGAAATTACTAGACCATTTTTCAAGTCAGAAAATGCTAGACGCCATTCATTTTCTAGTCTACCTGTACTATACAGCCGTGTAAGAGAAAAGAACATACCTGATACGATGTTTGAAGACATTTATAGAACAGAATATCAAAAATTTTCCCATCCAAATGTTAGAGTCCAGTCATCTGAAATGGTGTGGTCTCTTGTTAACTCACCAGGATCCAGGAGATCCAAAAGGCAAGCCAATAGTAACTTCTTCTTCTCTAAACTTAAGAGGCAAAAGAGTGCTGATGAAACTTTTATACAAAGTATCTCCAATACCACACATCATTCTATAGACAATAGTTTATTGTGGCAGAAGACTACAGATTTTCTTTCAAAACCCAGTCCCGTAAGTTGTGTTTTGATTTTTTTTTTTAGTGTTTATCACAACCAATATTAAGGAAAACTTGACATTTTGGTTTAAAAGATGTTCACAAAAAGTTAAACATTACTTGAGTGAGGGATGCCAGGATAGATAACTTTTGTGTATGAGCACACAGCTCATCCCTATTCAATATAGTTAAGTTATACAGTGGGGAACATTCCCACCCCTAACAACCATCACCCAGTGTTAAGCACCTTTAGTCCCATTATTTTATATCATTATTGTTAATACATAACACACTCATTATGGAAATGATGACTATGATATGTTCTGTAGTTCAAATACATTTTGTCATAGGAGGACATTACTACAACTATAGTTACAGTATGGTGGATGAGCATGAGAATGTGTTATTAGCAGGATCGCCAGGAGGATAAAAAACTTAAATAAAGAAAACTAATGCGACCACCACACTGAAGAACTGAAAAGCTGCGTTATATTTGATACATTTAATCATTTTATCCTTTATTTTACAGAAAATCTCCGGTTGGCCTTATTGAAACATGTGGTCTTACATTCCATTTTAAACCCAGTAAGTATATTGTGCAACAGTAAACTGAGGAGGGGGAATATTATTTTACTTGAAAAATGGGAACCATGTAAGAAATGGAACTGTTTTATTGTGGACATAATGCTGAGTCTGTTATTATAACAACAACACGTAGAAGGACTGAAATACTTGGCATTCCTAGATAAAAAGCTCTCTATTTGTGGACACAAAAATTTTAGTCTTTTGGCTACATGATTGCTGCAAAAGATCACTTAGTCTGCACTCTGATCCCAATAAAAAAAATGTTTGCTATCTGTGTGCTAGCTGAAGAGTTTCACCATAAATGTCACCAGAGCAGGAATTAAAGGGAATTCTCTTTAACAAGACCTCAGATAGTGGTAAAACTAGAAAATGTAATATTGTACAAAGATGTGGATGTAGAGAAAGTGTTTATCAGTTTTAGTTAAAATTTAGCTGTAACCCAATAATCTAAAAATACAGTTCACATTGATGCCTAGCCTCTGGTGCACTGAACACTACTGTTCTTCTCATTTTGCCTATATGTAGGTGATGTAGGAAAGAGTTTTAAAAGATCTATGATATATGACATTACCTGTTTTTTTTATATTTCACTATCCAAAGGAACCAAAGTGGAAGCTGACAACATTGGATGCGATCACAGTTTTACTGGAAGTTCTCATGTTTATCTTTTCATGGCAGCTTACAGGAAGTAATGAAATCTCAAGCACAGTGGACATTTTTACATGTTGAGCACATGTTTTGTATCTATTTATTCATCCAGCTTTTAATTTTCTAAGCCCTGTAAATTCTACCTATATTTAGTGCGTCTTAAGCAAATTGGTCCTGCATTGCTTGTTGCTGCTAAAGAAATGCAACCGAGAGAGCATCTGGTGTATGTAGGCACTCAGCATATTGGATACAGTAATTTTATTCATGTATAGTGCAGGTTCACTACTTTTAAGATTCAGTAAACAATTTTTAGCACTGTCTGCTTCATGTTCGATTCATTCACATAAAAACTAAAGGGACTGTAGTAAATTGTTTTCTACTTGAGACTTTTCTAATCAGACATTAATGTGTTTGTCATATGAAGTCAAATGATTATATTTTAAAAGCTCTAACATTTGTGGCACTACTTCAGCTAGCATATGGCAGAGTCCTTTCAAAACCACAACATTGGTTTCCCAATGCAAAATGTAAGGTATGCATTTAGAGGAACTTCGTATTAGAGACCTCCTCTTTCTACAGTCCACAAAGAGAATGATGAAATATGTGAATGTTGACAAACTTGTCAAACATTTGACTTGCAAACCCATGGGTGCATTACTCAACTTCCGGATGTAATGATCCCAGACGACTAATGGTGTTTTGACTTCTGACATTATACATGTTTTATTTTCCCAGGGCAAGATTGGTTTTGGGGTGGTAATGTCTTCTAGGAAGGAAAAAGTGATAGTGAGTGTAATGGGTTCATGAAGACAGGCAACTGTTTGCTTTATCTAAAGAATAGGATCTGTACACCAAAATTCATATTATATGAATGTGGCAGCAAACATCACCCCATCCTAATAAAAAAAATATATATTTTAGATTTATCACAAATGTGTTCTTCTGCTTATATTTTTGTCAGCCATATACATTTGAGATATATTTGTCTATAGTGTTAAGGGCATGTAGATTTTTTAAATGAAGATAGTCCATCAGCATATATAAACCTTCACTTTTTTAAGCTTTACCTTTTTAAATTTAAGATCTTCTTGTGTTGATCTTTTCAAGAGGTTGTTTGTACATAAAGAAAGACTTCTTATACTTTCAGGAGCCTTCATTACAGTTCATTCTAATCCCCTACCCTTCTAACTCCACACACATTATTTACAGAATATTGCACATCTAGACACTCCCTTTATACTTGCAGCAGTTTTTCAGTTTGTCATTTAACCATACATATATACCAAGAACAAGCAAAAATCAACTGCCAGCAGGAGTCAATGAAATATCAAAGTCGTGTTTGAGTGCTACTCGAAAAACTCCTTTTTAGTTAGGTTCTTTGTATGTTTACTATAAATTGTTATATATAATAATGTATTGTGATTTAAAATTAATAAAATGTATTTTTTTTTCTGTTTTGTAGTGATTTTGTGTCTTCAGAAAAATTCCATATACTGGTTTAAAAAATGTTTCTTGTTTTCCATGGAAATCTCAACCTTAATACAATCTTACACCTATTAGTACACTTTATAAAGAAGCTCCAGGTTCATAAATAATGACTACATAATTACAGAGGATGTAAGGCATACATATAAAAAGAACTGCAATTAAATTACACCATCAACATTCTAAAGTTGTATTTGGTTTTGTTTTTTGTTTTTTTAAGCTCCATTTGTAGTCGGGTAGAACCACTAACTATGGAAGACAATTACACATTTCTTGGTCTGTTATAGCTGGGAACCTTTTAATCTTTGTTCCTCCAGTCACCAAATTAGCCTATATGAATAATAAATTCTGCCTTTTAAGAGGATCACATATTCCATTGATGGCCTCTTCTTATGGGTAAGTATGAATTCAGTTTACCTAAATATTACTTCATAGTATAGAGGTCCTTTTGTGCCCTTAATTTTACCCCCCTTTTCTACCTGTGATGATGTCAGGGTGTGTGACTGCACATTGCACCCGGGGGGGGGGGATCAGTTGCAAAGAAAGGGAGCCACAATTTTGATTTTGGCATAATGACAGTAAAGAGACTAAAAGACATTTTTAAACATGGTGTTTGATTAATGTTGTGTATTCTCCACGTGTAAACACACGTGGACTTATTACCATTAACATATTCCTTAGTAGACACTAACGTTTGAAGTGTAAATTGTAATAAATTTAACTGAAAGGTGATGATTACGGCTGTATTGTAATACTTAAGATATCCCACATAACTTTGGTAATGTTTTGCCATATGTTAAATGTTTATTTTAAAAAATGGACTGTATACTTTTAGTATAAAATAGATAAACAGGTTAAAAAAACATGTTAAAAAATAAGAAAGTAAAATAAAATTGCCCCAACCAAAGTTTTTCCATATTAAATATCCAGAAAATGTGCTTTCATTTTTCTTAAGGGTGATAAACAAAAAACAATTATGTCAAAAAACAGCACTGGAAGTAGATATTGGGTGGTGGACCTTTGTTTAAATCAATCCCTGTATTTGTAACTTTTCTTTAGAGGTTGCAGTTTAGTAGTCAGGGAATGATGCAGATGATACATATGTATCACTCTGAAAATGTTGACTGTTACTAAGGGGTATCTGGTATGTGGTAGTCATGGTCTCATCTACAGTGCATTGTGAGTTTGGGACAATAAAATTTAAAATCCCCATAAAAGCACCTTTCATGAAAATTGTTAGCAATGCATGTAAATTGCATTGTAGCTCTTAGGCAGAGGTGTGAATGTAACTTAGTTGGTGCTGCTCTGCTTGGTAGATTTTTGGTGATTGGGTAGAATTTCTTTCAGTCCCAGGGGGTTATAGTATGTTGTTGTAGGTCCTCTGTTGGTTCAGTGATTTTGATTGACGTGAGCATGTATGAGTCCAGGGTGTGTATGCCTTTCAATTAACAACGATTACCTAGAACATTGGTGCTTATTAGTCCCAGAGGCATGTGAAGCATACTGAATTTAAGACATTTTAGAAGGTAGTTGCATAGGTCCATAGTGAGCAATGCATCATGTGCACAAGATGAAAATGGATATTAACTCCCCTAGCATTTCAATTCTGTTTGTATTTATATATTGTATGTATATATTTTACATTGTAGGCCTATAATTCTTAGGCATAGCTCACCGAAATATGTCCAATATTTAATACATTTTATAATAAACTTTAAATAAAAAAACACAAAAATCTGTTAAAAAAAATAGTGAAACATAATATAAATGTACAGTAACATGTATAATATACCGTATTTTTGACGTATAAGACGCTCCGGAATTTAGGACGCACCCAATTTTAAAGGAGGAAAATCTAGAAAAAAAAGATTCTGAAAGATTATTCCCCTTCTGATCACTCATGTGCCATTCAAATTCCCCTTCTGATCACTCTGCCATTCAAATTCCCCTTCTGATCACTCTGTGCTGTTCTTACCTTTTTTTCCACTGTACAGCAGTTAGGGCAGGGATCAGCACGGGGCGCTGTGCCGGCTTCTTTCGCTCTGCACTGCAGCCAGGAGGAGACACACGCAGGATCCGTTATCGGGTGAGTATATTATTTTAATTATTTTGTCGTATAAGACGCACCAACTTTTCCCCCCCAGTTTTGGGGAAGAAAAAGTGCGTCTTATACGCAAAAAATACGGTATATAACTATATGAAATTATATATATATATATATATATATATATATATTATATCAAGATTTCTTTGTATTGGACTCAGTACAGCTGTTTTGTATTGAATCCAATACAAAATTATTTGAATTTCCCCAGAAAACGCCTCTGCATTCGCCAGCTAAAGATTGGAGGGAGAAGACGTGTCTCGTGGACCTGCGGGGTCCAGCAAGATGACAACGGAACAAGGTGAGTGTTTTTTTTTTTCTTTTTATCGGCCCCAAGTGTGACTCGGGAATACCGCTTTTTTGCATTTTTAAAGCCACATTTAATTTAGTTAGACGCATGATTGGGGGATTGCAGATCATTACCAATATTTAATGTCTAAGCTTGTAGGAAGAATAATGTTAGGAGGTGATTATAAAAAGTTAATATACTCTCCATTCTAATTTTATATTCCTTGAATAAAAAAATGTAAAGTTTTTTTTCAATAATAATGACGTTTTTCATTTTCCTTCCTTCGAAAACATTACCAAAAGTTATTATGTGCCCTGCCGGCTCCCATCCAGGCATATACTGAGGGCTGTATTGATCTAGATGCTCAGTATGGTTCCTATAACTGGTGCTCATCTCCTTTTGCATCACTACTAGGGACACATAGTATAACAAAATGTATATTACTGTTACTCTGAAAAACTGGTACTGTTACTCTGAAAAATTGTGGTATAGCAAAAATCTGTTGTTTACTTCTGGTAATCTTTTGTCAAATGCTTACCTTGTTATGTTTTTGCATTGTTTACACATAATATAACAATAATGTATGTTACTGTTCATGCTATAAAATTGTGGTACTATAAAACATTTGATTGTTTACTTTTGTCACTCTTGCCAAACGTTTATTTTGTAATTTCTTTTTCTTTTTTGTATTGTTTACCTGAGAACTGTTTATAATCAATAAAAATATTTTATAAATAAAAAAGGTAATATGTGGTTGCAAAGGTTGTCATAAAATGAAATCTTAATAACACATAGTAAATAGTAATGGTGTAAGGGGTCCCGTAAAACTTTAAAAACCAAAACTTGAGGTTGTAATGAATGTAGTAGTCTGTAATTTATACTCCTGTCATTGCCATGCTTATTATATAGAGTTCCATTGAGTTAGTTACAATTTAGAATGTCCTTGTCTGCCCAGTTATGTTGATTTTCATGCTCTATGACCACATTTTTTCTCGTCTTTCGCAATAAGTGGTAAATTCTGACAGGGTCATCATGAATCAAATCCTCTTCAGCTTGGCATTCCGCTGTAAGCTGTTCACTATTCAGGTAAATGCTGGGTCCGGACAAAAGCTTGCCATTACTGCTGGCTGGCCTGTCTTCTGCAGTTTGATGGCTAATTTGTTTTGGTTTTTTACTTCGTTTTTTCCCAGGCCTTTTAGGGCTGAGATCTAGTGAAGCATAACATGTCTGTTCCTCAGCTTCCAGCTGGTTAGAATGAAAAAAAATATATATATCCTTTACCTTTTTTGTATTGGTTTGTGTTTACAATTTTTAAAGTAACATTTTAGCTACAATATTGAATTTCTTTTAGAATTTAACAAAGGAGCAAAAATGTGATATATGAATGGTGTCATCTCTTAGGGAATTACAGTGAAAGTACATTCTAGCATAACATACACCTTATTATTGTACTTTTTTTTATCCTATCAGTCTTTGTATTCTTGTCTATACAAGAACACAATTTTCCCTTTTTTACAGTGCATATTTGATTGTAACAACTATATTGCAGAGTTAGTTTATATCTTGTTCAGAGGGAGCGCTGTACATTTTAGAAAAAAAGGATTTTGTTCTCACTGTCATTTCATCTTACACTTGCAGACTACCTGACTTGTTTGCACTCAGCACAAAAGTCTGTACAGCAAGTAAAGCACACTTCTGGCCTTTCAGGTACTTTTTTCCAAAAAGATTCTGTTACTATAAACAGTAAAGATGTGCAAATAAATTGGAACAAAATAGATCAATTTAGTTCAGTTCTGCTGTAGGATAGTGAAAACTGAATGTAAACTAGATGACATTATAAGTTTGTGTAAGATTCACACCAAATGATACATAGATTTTATTCCTTGGATATAGTAATCTCCAGTGGGTATGCCAGCATTAGATACATGGATATTTTTACATAGTGTATAAAAGTATAATTCTTTGTCTGACCATGTTTTCTATATTAAAGTATGGCAAAACTAAATATCAAGAAAAACTGTACCTGGACTTCCTCCCTGTTTCTTTCATAGGCAGTGGCCATTGGTTCATAACAACATTCATCAACAGGATCTAAAAGAAATTGAAATCATATATATATATATATATATATATATATATATATATATATATATATATATATATATATACTGTAAATGCCATTCATACAATTTTCATACAATCTTTTTAAATTCTACTGAAAATAAAATATATATTACCAAAGTTCAAAGGAAAACATGAGCGTGTTTCTAGTAAATGTTATGTTAAAGATGTAGGTTATTGTCCTGAATGGGCTGGTGGCACAACTTAACACAGAAAAACAGAACCTGCTCAATTATTTATTGCCACAACCACCACAGAATGAAGAAAGTCCATATCTGTTTCTTGTGGTGTGCTATATAATGCATGCATTTAGCTGTGTTCATTTGTGTGTTTTGAGTTACAATTCAGAAAGGATGGTACTGCAATGCAACACATAAATACCTATGCAATATCATGATTTATATATTTGAATAGTTCCATTATATGTCCTGCACTAATGCAGCAGAGAGAAACCATGGAATACAATTGAAGACCAGGGGATCCTCACTCTCAGATGTCATGGTTTCTGAAGATAATCTAGGCAATGTGCATAGTAGGAAAGGTAAGCATTTAAAATTTATTAATTTGACCTTTTTATGGTTTCAAGCAAATAAATGCCATTGTTTAAAATGTTACATGATTCATTTTAAAATCTGTTTATAGAAAAAAATTGGAGTTCAGAAGAATCAAAATGTTCAGGGATATTTCACTATACACCATGTTATTTTAAAAGGTCATGATATGAGTGCCATGCATCCCATAAGGGGACAGGATGTTCTCAGACCTTCCATCCTAACAGGTTTGTCCATGTCTGCTGACCTCAGAAGAAGAGAAATCTTCAGAGTAATATCAGTAATACAGAAAAGGCCGATCAATAGTCATAGCAGGTTCCCAAATGGAGATGCAGAAGGTTTTGTATAAAATAATTTAAACATGTTTTACTTACCATGAATTGGCTGGTTCAGGTTGCCATAAATAGGGTTAGTTTCAATGCACTGCTGATCATAACTGCAGTTTTAGAAACACATTCATTATAACTAAGCTGAAGTACAATGTTTACCAGGAAGACATAGCATTTTTATCAAGTAGTATTTCTTATTCCTAAGTAACCTTTTCTACATTTGCTAACTTACTTACTATGCTTTCGTATTCTGGAAGAATTAATGTGAATAATGGTTATATAACAACAGATATTTGTAAATATTAAACTAGTAACAACTAGCAGCAAACTATGCTTGTATTGTAATATAGAACAGCGGATTTTGGTGGTTCGTGGCTCTGGCCGGTGCACCCCTGCGTGGGGTTAGGAGGAGGACCCTGCCGGGAGGACGCACCGGCCAGAGCCGTGGACCAGGTCCTCCGTGCAAATCCCTGGCTCAGGAAAGTGGGTGGGCTATGTTTCACGACACAACCTGCCCACTCTCCCATCACAGGCTCAGATCTGCGATAGCAGAATGGTCAGGGTTATGGCGTTATGACGTCACTATGGGGAGGTTCCTCCCCTTTGATTGACAACCAGCTCCCCGCGCATGCACAGTGAGGAGCTGGTCATTTTAGTGGTCTGTGGGACCAAAAAGGTTGGCGACCGCTGATATAGAATTCATTTTTAATATACTGGGGAAAAGAAACCAAGCTGTCAATTCCTATGCAAGTTATCAAAAAATGTGCGGTTAAAAAAAGCTTTAATTGTAGGAAAAGTTAACAATATATAAGTGATAACTACATATGGCTCCATGATTTTTGCCACTCCCTTTAACCTTGAGTTGAGGGTAGATATAAAAACATTACTGTTAATGCAAACCCTCACTATTGCTTTGTGTGTAGCCTTCTTTGCTACAGATTCATCTGAACATTACTAGAGAGAGCTCTTGGATGATGAGAGAGGTACCCTATATTAAAACCAGACCTCAGAAGGCTTTAGGACACCAAACATCATGAATTTTGTAATTTATTGTTCTCTTAGTCTGGATAAATAAGACTGTTTAAAGAATGTACACTGTAAATAAAGATATACTATGTACTAGCACCCTGATCATTGTAATTTGGTTATAATATAAAAGCTCTAAGATTTAGAAGCTTTGGGATATAAAAAAGAAAACTGCTGTACATACCTTATGGTACATTGGCTGTAATATTTCAGTTCTTTCTCTGTATAAATACAGTTGGATTCAGAAAATAGAATATGATAGAATTTATATAATATGCAGCAATAGAAACGTATTGGTAACATATTTTATTATTTACGTAAAGTATTACTTCAACCAAAACCAATTATTTTAAACTTAAAGTCTAGATTGGTGAACATGTCTGTCAAAGTTGTACTTTTTCCATTGGTGAGATTTCCCACATTTCCTGAGTAGTTAGAATAGGAAACCAGGGAGTTAAGAAAGATCAGAAGCATGGTTAGATTTGTTTGTTTGCCCTTTTGAGGAAATTATTAACAGGAATACAGCAGAAATCACACAAACAACCACACACATATTACTAAAAACTCAAAGGAGGTTTTAACTACTTCATGACATGGCTAGAGTTCCAGCTTTGTCAGCCATTTTCATATAAGGGGATGCTAAAGCAATTTAGGACCTACAAAATTATTACATTTGACTATAGACAAATGTCATTTCCTAACCTGAGCAGTATGTATTGAAACAATTACAGCATGTTTTACAAACATTGTGGTTATTTTTGAAAGCTGCTCTAAGGCTCAGTTTTGCATGAATTTACTTCAAATATTAAATTGTTCTGCCCTATTTAAAAAGCACAGGGGTGTAATTTAGATATTTGCACCTTGCTTTGGTTGCTATATGACTCTGATGTCTCTCTGTTACAAAATCAGCCTCCTAAAGATGGAATATTAAAAGAAAGGCAATATTATAAATATATATTTTAAATTATAAGCCAGCCACGGCATTGCACGTAGCATTCAGGTCAATGAACACACATAATTGTATACTAAGCTGTTCAAATAAGTTCACACTCTTTGACTTGGTTGTTGGGGGACAGGTGCTGGGGATCTGATGTCAAATTCTTTCTGTACCTTTTTTAACCTTGATACAAAATGTTCAGAAACTCGAAAATACAACAGCAGAAAGTGACTTCAAGCTATTTCTCTCCACTTAGCACATTTCCACTTCAACTATGAGACCTTCAATTTGGTCTCAACATCTTAAAAAACATTGTAGTTTCTAACAGACTGGAAGAGATTTCTTCTCTTACCACCAGTCAAGACTTTAGTGGTCGGGTCAATGATGCATAAACTCAAAGAGTGCTAAATGATACAAACAAGTTTTCTAAGAAGTTGTCTTCTAAAATCCATTCAATTGAAAGTGGAAAACTTTCTTAAAATAATTACAAGAGAATACTTTCAGGGCTGAGAGCTTTTAAACTTTACCACTGATGCACTTAAGATATTGTACATGTATGTATTACAGCTTTCCAAGGAGTATTATAGATTCTCCTCCTCGTGCTAAATCTACCTAACACAATAGATCATTGCATATTGCCTTGCCTAGACTTAATCTGGCTGCCTGGAATCTCTACAAGAATGTTTACAAAAAACATAATAGCAAATATGCTAGGACTAGAAAATCCTGTTACTACAAGATGTTTAAACAAAGGCTTTAAGCTCAACACCTTAAGAGTATATATGTCTGTAACTGAATCTACCCCTAATATAAAAACTTAGATTCTCCTTCAATATGTTTTATGCCAAATATGTTTTCTTTTATTTATTCTAAGAAATCCTTACCCAATATCTATGATTAAATACTTATATTTTGCACCAAAGGGTTTTCAATAATTTATTATAAATTCTCTTTTAGTCTTAATCCTCATGAAAGACCTGCGATAAAAATAAAGACATCTGGAAGAAATTCAATTGTTTCAAATCTATTTTTCATAATACATGTATTTGCTATTCCCTCCTAATGTCATGGAAATATTTATTTAGGTGATTAAAAGACACCTAAATCACCTTTTTTATTTTGGATAAGGCCCGTAATAGTTTAAATTTCTGTGTTTTTTTTTCTATCAATGTTCCAGTGGGGAGATTTCTTTAGTCTTGGAACCACAGACAAGAAGATGAAAACTCTCCAAAGTCAGGGAAATCCCCTTTTAGACAGCTGTCACCTCAACAAGTCCCCATTGGTAAATTTATTCTCTATTCCTGTTCTGTTGGCAACTCAAAATTTAATTTTTTTCAGATCACTTTTCTATTGCTAATGGTCACTAGGACAAATAAAGGGTTTTTTTTCTCTATTGAAGTTCTAATTCTTCAACAGCTAAAAAATTTTTAGCTTGGAGTTTGGATATACTTTGGTTTTTGATTTTTTTTTTTTTTTTTTTTACTTAAGTGGATTAAGACTATAGAACAGCGATTTGTCCCAGTTTTAAAATGTATAGGTCAATTTCTTGGGTTTGTTTATAAACTCACCTTTTCTATGTTTCTTCACATAGTGTACAATGTTAATGGTCAGCAAAAATATAAAAGCCAAGGATATAGCCACAAGTGGTATTAGGTATCCTAGGCAGGTTTCTAAAAAAAGAAAAGTGGACAAATAGTAATCAGTCACTGTCTTGATGCAAGATATTATTTAACCGTTTTATGATATTTGGACAGATTAGGCTTTACTCTGACTTACTAAAAAAGTTTTGGCTGTTACCTTAGCAATGTAATTGATCACTCTGCAAGGGAAAATTTTCATTGCAAAGAATACCCAATCACTTTCATAGAAATTAAAAAAAAACTTTGCTTGGATTTGATGGTTAAATCATTCACCTGTTTAATCAATATCCCTTGCAGAGAATTCTTAACTTTTAAGAACTTTTTTTAACCAAACTTTTATTTTTTAGCCAAATCTTTTTCAAGCAAATCAACGCAACTGATGTGTAGATATACAAACAAAACACATTATCATTGTTGTCATAATTATATTATAACTGAATATATCGTATTATAACTGTGTGATAATTATAACATTATAATGATTACACAATCAGGAACAGTAGTTAAGGATCACTGTTAGGGATGAGCGAGTGAGATTTGTAAGTTCGATCTCGCGGCAAATCAGGTCGTTCTTGCTTACCGAACATTTAAGCAAGAACAGCCTTTTTTTCACCATGAGGCCGTGTTCTCCCCGAACAAACGAGGGAAAATGCAGGGTGAAAGGGCAGGGGCCAGTGGGAATGGCGCTGCTGGAAGCGAAACATTTGCTCCCAGAATGCACAGCAAGGCCCAACAGCCCAATCAGGGGAGATCTGAGCACAGGCATATATACAGGGAAGGAGGGAGGGCTTAGTCACTCCATATTGTGTTCTGTGTCAGAGAAAGAAGCAGGGAGAGAAGTGCATTGTGACAGGGATAGGTCAGGAGCCTTTTGTATATCTTAAAATATACAGATTGTGCAGTTTTTGGGTAAAAAAAATTCTGTCCTACTCTCCAAAAAAAAAAAACAGATTTATTCATTCTGATAGCACTTGCTATCTATCAAAAATTCCAGAAAAAATTCTGTATTTCTTTCAAAAAAATAAAGATATTTTATTCTGACAGCACTTGCTATTTATCAAAAAAGCCAAAAAAAAAATTGAAAATTTGAAAATAAAAAAAAAATACAGATATTTCATTCTGATCCCACTTGCTATCTATCAAAAAGGCCAGAAAAATGTCTGTATTTTTCTAAAAAAATATATATATAGATATTTCATTTTGATACCTCTTGCTTTTTACCAAAGAAACCGTTTGGTACAGGTGCGAATAAGTAGAAGAAGAGCGGTAGATGAAGGTGAGGGCGTGGCGTTGGGAAACCTACCACATCTGGCAGGGGGCATACTCCCTGGGAGTCTGCCACTGTAGCACAGCAGCAGCAGCAAACCGTTGGAGGCAGCAGTACAAGTTGTCAAACAGGTCTGAGATGTGTGCGGAGCACCAGTATGCTGATAGATTTATTAAGAGGGCGTACTAAAATCATACAGCCACGTCGTGTTGAGAGTATTGTGGACTGGGTTTCAGGGACCTAAAGTGCAGCAGGCTATTCTTCTGCAGCAGCAGCAACCAGCACAGCCATGACAAAAGCAAAGACAGAAGTTAAACCTGATGACTGTCCCTTGTTCTTGAACGAACAGCCTGAGGATCTTAGATGAAAATGAGGATGATGATGGCCGTGATATCACCTAGGAACCACTGGCGATGTGACCGTGGGGGAGATGGTCCTGCATCCTGTGCCACAGGCAGATTCACAGTGGACAGGCCGGATCACCACAAATCAAAGTAGGAGCAGTACTTCATTCTCTTAAAGGAGGTGTAACCACGTTGTTGTCTCTTCTTCCACCTCCATTGACTCCTTCTCCACCTCCAACTGTCATTGCTATTATGTCTCAGAAGATTGGTGACAGCCAGACTTCAAGCTGCCAGGAAGTATCAGCTTCTGGCCGCAGGTTTCGTGGCCTCAGACGACGTTTGTCGCCAAAAGATGGGTACTCCAGTGACCCCTTCAGCTCCCTTAGCTCCCAGTTCCTTCAGCCCACTCTACCGGAGTTCTGTGCAAGGCATCAGGCTATGGGCCCAACCAACAAAAGAGTCATCAAACTCAATTCACCTCTAGCTAAACTATTGGCCTTGCAGCTACTGCCGTACAGCATTGTGGACTCTTCTCCCTTCCATGACCTGATGGCCTGATGGATGTGCCGAGCATTGGTGGAATATACCAAGCAGGCATTACTTCTCCCTCACAGCTGTTCCCATTTTTCATGCACATGTAATTGGTAACCTCTCCTGGGCATTGGCATTCTCGGTGTCTAGTCAAATACACGTCACTGTGGACAGCTGGGCAACCAGGCTCGGAGTGGGACGCTGCCTGTCCTTTACCGCTCACTGGGTGGCCTTGCATTGCTCAGTGGGCGGGAGTCTGCAAGTGGCATTGCAGCCCCTGGTACCCCCGCCAAGGGGTGTGATGGGAAAGCATGGGCCCCCAGTTCTCTCCCTCCTCCTCCTCTTTCATTCCTTCTACCTGCAAACCCTCTCTTTTTTGATACTCCTCCTGAAATGCCTGCAGTGGAGGACACTGTGGTTAGGCGGGCACTACACCACTACGCCACTAAGCCACTACGGCTCCCTCAAGCACACGCGTTTCCAGGCAGTGCTGAAACTGGTGTCCTTGGGAGAACTCTTGTCCGCTTTGAACAGAAAGGTTGAGGCTTGGCTGACGCCCTACCGGCTCACAACAGGCAACCTTGTGGCTGCGCTGCGCATGGGCCGCATAACACATGTGCCCTGCTTTACTGAACCTGGTGGTGCAGAAGTTCCTCCGCATGTACCCAGGACTGCAGGACTTACTCAGACTGGCCTGCTCCATCTGCAGCCATGTACGCTGATCCCCTACTGCCGTCGCGGCGCTTAGCAAGATCCAGCGCCAACAGAGGCTTCCACCGCATTGACTTATTTGTGACACTGTGACTAGATGGAACTCCACCCTGCACATGCTCCATCGTCTGTGTGAACAAAAGCTAGCCATCCGCCATTACTTGGTCAGCGTGGTGCATGGAGGCAGCGAGGCCCTTGGTACAGCCACACAACTGAGCTATTTTACCAGTGACCAGTGGCAGCAGATGGAGACACTGTGCAAGGTACTGGCCCCCTTTGAGCAGGCCACAAACCTTGTGAGTCGGGAGTAGTCAGGCTGGAACAATGTCATTCCCATCATCTTTCTGCTTGATAATACCCTGTGTGGCCTGATGAAAAGTGGCAATGGGAGAGAAGAGGAAGAAATGAGAGAGGAGGATGAGGGTGAGATTATACTCCATAGTGCACAGCCAGCATCAAGAGGAGCAAGAAGGGACACTGGCCAGCATCAGGAGGTTCATGAGGAGGAGGAAGATGATTATGATGATGAGGGAAACCAGGTTGGGGCTGCTGGACAGGACCTGTCCAACCTGCGTTTGTGCTGTCAGGCCCCAGGCATTGTGCAGGCGATGGAACAACAGGAACTGCTGCAGCTTGAAGAGGAGGAGGTGGGTGACGAGGAGGAATATGTTTTGGCGCCTACAGGAGGGACAGGAGGAGGATGAACACAGGGAACCCCTCTTTTATATGGGTGTCCACATGTTGCGATGCTAGCAATTTACTTTACATTTCTGCTGCTTCCGGGAGGCCAACAAACTGCAGATAAAAACCCCCAGTACTGCCACACTGATAGGCACCACTGCCTTTGCCGAATTTTTCAGCTAAGTATTGTAAGATTGAGGGTTGGCATTCAAATCATCATCATCATGATGCAAACTAGCAAAATCGTCTACCTTCCTAACGCTTCCGGCACCACAGACCACAGCAACAATGCTGGCGCACAAAACATCTTGGTCTAGTCCTTTTACGTTTAATCTCAAATTTCCAATATTTGCATTACACACTTCAGGTTGGCATTGACGATGCACTACACCCAGCTTTAGATGCCAGTTACTAATGTGATCCACGCTGTGTCTCAGGGCCCACCGCCTCCTCCTCCTGCTGTTGCTCCTGCCACCTGTCAGCACTCTATTGACTATAATTGTATTACACACTTCTGTGTGTCATTGACGATGCACTACACCCAGCTCTAGATGCCAGTTACTAATGCCGTCCACGCTCCTTCTCAGGGCCCACCGCCTCCTCCTCCTCCTGCTGTTGCTGCTGCCTCTCAGTACTCCATTCACTTAAATTGTATTACACACTTCAAGGGTGGCATTGACAATGCACTGCACCCAGCTCTAGATGACAATTACCAATGCGGTCCATGCTCCTTCTCAGGGCCCACTGCCTCCTCTTGCTGCTGTTGCTGCCACCTGCCATTACTCCATTCACTATTATTGTACACTTCTGGGTGGCATTAGTGATGCACTACTACCAGCTCTAAATGCCAGTTACCAATGCGGTCCATGCTCCATCTCAGGGCCCACTGCCTCCTCCTCCTGCTGCTGCTGTCGCCTGTTAGTACTCCATTCACAAAATTGTATTGTATTACACACTTCTGGGTGGCATTGACGATGCACTACACCCAGCTCGAGATGCCAGTTACCAATGCTGTTCCCACTCCACCTTAGGGCCCTCCTCCTCCTCCTCCTTCTGTTGCTCCTGCCGCCTGGACTCCATTCACTAAAATTGTACTCTTCTGGGTGGCAATGACAATGCACATACACCCAGCTCTCCATGACTCTTACCAATGCGGTCTCCCTGGCGATAGCTCACCAGAGGCCACATATTGCTACTGGTCTTGCTGACCCACACTCTGTCTCTGGTCCTCCATCCTTTTGCCTAATGTCACCGCACTACTTGTCCACAACTTTATGGGTGGCATTCCTAACACGTCATCCAGGTCATGATGCCAGCTAGCAATTATTATTATTATTATTATTATTATTAATAATATTTTTTAATAAACAGGATTTATATAGCGTTAAGATATTATGTAGTTATGTAAATTCAATAGGGGGGCGTACATTAACGGGCTTTTCTAATAATGTTTAAAGTTTGCCCATTGACTTTAATGTAATTCGTGAAATTGATTTGCCGAAATTTCTCGAACCCACCGGAAGTTCAAGGAAATTTTTGTGAAACTATCAGAGGCCTCAGTAGGCACTGTCAGATATAGCACTGTCAGAATACTAGTGGCCAGTAGAATTAGTTGTATTATGGGATGTTTGATATCATCATGGTGAGGAACATTAATATTGCAAAACCTATGCAGTATTTTCAATTACAATGATATTTTATGCTTTTTTATGTTTAAAATTGAATTTTCATTTCATTAAGACATTACCACTCGGGTGGAATATATCTATAATATTCAGTATTTGATTGATTGAGGTATTTTGACTTTACCAGCTAGTTTATGAGGTATTGCTGCTTAAATAATATAGCTTGAGGCTAAGTTTTAGATTACATAAAGAGAACTCTTGATGGTCGTGTTTTTTGAACTCTATATTTTTAGAAAAAAATTTTTGTTGCCACATTCTAATTTGTCATAAACAGTATTTATAGTATATTTTGAAATACTGGACTTTTAAGGCAACTATGTAAAACAACCAAATAAAACTTTTATTTCCACATTTAAAAATTGTTAAAAATACATTCTTGTGTTTCCAATTCCAAACACTATATCATCAATGTATACTGTAAGATGTAAAAAGACAGTAACATTGTATATAAATGCACCTATTGAATAATGATATTCTAGCCAAATAAATTTATAATCTAAAATTGTTTCAAAAACTTATCCACAATAGATTAGTTTCTATGGGGGCCAAAAAGTGTATGCATATATGTATATGCACCACATGCATTTAACTGAGATAGTAGTTATATGAAACTTTCATCCATCTGATAAGTTAAAGGTAATTTCATAGGTACTGACTGCAGTCATAAAATATATAAAAAGACTATGTCCAAATTCACATGGCAGCAAAAACAAATGTAAGTCTCTCTGCCTCAACACATTTTAATGGCATCCCTAAAGATGGGTTTGTTCTGCCTCCAACCTCTGTGTACACAAAGCCTGCAACTATGATATATATTTTATTCCCACTGCTTACCTTATAGGCTGTTCAGACTAATTTCAAGTGAAGGTTCACAACAAAAAACTCTTGTTTTTTGTCTCAAGTCTTGTGTTTCCAATAGGGTTTAAGGACTCCTGGTTTTGCAGATCACTGAAAAAATAGTGTTGCTCACAGCTCCCCTGTTACCCATTCCCCTGGACCTCCGTTACAACTCCTTATGAAGCCGCACTGTATATACCCACATGTATTCTCAGCTCTGCCCTCCTGCTGCGTGGTGACATAGATGCGGACACATGCCCCCTAGGCTCCCCTATACTCACGGAAAGCCAGGGGATTCCCTCACAACATCCGCCTCCCGTGACACCATCATCAGAAGCGGATGTTAGTGTCTAGGAATGTGACACCGGGGGAGCGCAAACATCCTGGCCTGATGATCCTGACATCATCTGCCATTAGACAGCCCAACAGTAACCCCTTCTAATTTTGGGGAAAAACGTGGGGCTTTGCGCTCCACTGTGTCTCAGAGGTATATAAACATTTTCGCCAAAACATATAATAATATGAAAAAAACCTGTACATATTTATACATTATTGAGCATGGATTAAATTTAAATACATGGGAAGATTTTAAAAAATTGTAATAAAATTATGATTAACCCAGGGAATGTCAATTTTTTACTTGATTCCTACACATAAACAATGTCATGCCTATGAGAGGAGAGTGGAAAGAAAACATAGGCTTTTTGGCAATATAGTGCAAAAAACAATTGTGATTTATTGACACATACTTTAAGTATTTACTTTACTTTAATACTTTCATGTTCGCAAGTTGCTCTTTTTGTCTATAACTAATACCTTTATCATGATTGTTGAACCTGTAACTTGAAATTTGGTTTTAAGATGTATAACCCAGGTCTTTAGCATAGAAGGTCTATGTTGTACCTAGGTTTGAAGTATGTATTAATAAATCACAACTGTGTTTCGCACTATACTGCCAAAAAGTCTATCTCTTCTTTCCTCTCTCTATTTATACATAAGGTTAAAAAAAAGGGAAACAGGGAAGAAAAGGGGAAGGGAAATGGAGGAAGGGGGAACAAAAATTAGCAACCAAGCTGCATTTATTCTAAGAAAGGTTTATAGCTCACAATTTCACTTAGCCCTGGAAGTTCTGTACCTCTCATTTGGAAAATTAATTTCTCTTTTTAAGAGTTGATTATCAAAGTTGCCACCTCTAGATCAATAATAATAATAATTATTCAAAATGATAGATGATTTAAATGTCCCTGAATATTGGTAGCCATAGATGTAGAGGCCCTGTATTAGAGTATTCCTAAAAAAAGGTCTAAACATATTAATCTCAAATATATAGATATTTATGATAGAAATATAGAAATACTTTATAGAAATTTTTTCACATTTAATGGACGGAATTTCCTCCAGGTACAGGGAGTTAGAATGGGGACACAATGTGCCCCCACTTATGCACACCTGTACTTGGGGGGATGGGAAAGAGACCTTTTTGTGGATGAGTCCTTGACGATATACCTTTCCCACATTTTATTGTGGAGAAGGTATATCCACGATATATTCCTCATCTGGACAGGGTCAAGATCCAAGTTGAATGGATTTTTCACAATTATTCAAATGAACTCCTGCTTTACAGTGAAAGCATTCTTCATTCCATTTTAGATATAATGATTGAAATAAATAAACAGCATACCCTAAAATCTAAATTTTCTACCTTAAAATCTAAACAACAGCAGGTATTTCTATTTTGTCTGCAAAAAGTGCACATTCAACTAATTTAAAGAATAGCATCCCTTATTCTCATTATTTAAGACTACGTAGAATTTGCTCACAAGAGGAGGATTTTCAGGTAGCGGCGAACAATCTACACATGAGATTAGTTAAAAGAGTATATAGCCAGAAAATACTGAAGATAACATATCGGAAAGCTAAATCACAAACTCGCACACAAGCATTATTCAAAAATAAGAATACAAAGGAAAAAATGAGCACTGGGTTAATATTATTACTCGATATTCGGAAAACCATCATATTCTTAGTGAAATGGGGATGCAGATATTATTAAAGTGAACCCGAATCATCCACAAATTACTTATTACTATAGAAAACTGCCCTCAGGGACAAACTGGTGAAAAGCCACTTTCAAACAAAGGATCGTGAGTATATGAGGAGGAAATAAAGTTGGTACATTCCCAAGTATGAAATGTAACCAATGCAAATGGATACATACGGAAACAGATTCTATATCGATACCCATTAAGTTTACCCCTTGACTCTCTTTAACCTGTATGTCGATTGGGATTATTTACTTGGCCTTTTATAGCTGCTGGAGGTTTTACATTGGTAAGACCTTCTAGTAAAAGGATATACAAGCACGTGTATAATGTTACAAGTGGCAAAACTTTTACACCACAATGAACTCTTAAAAAGAGAAATTAAATAGATTCTTCCAAATAAGAGCTACAGAATTTCCAGGGCTGAAATTTTTCAATAAATGCAAATTGGTTGCTAATTTTTGTTCCCCCATTTCCCTTCCCCTTTTCTTCCCCGGTTCCCTTTTTTTTTTATCTTCTCATATATTAAATTTAATCCATGCTAAAAAATGTATAAATATGTGTAAATTTTAGTTTAGCCTTTTGAGCTGATGAAAAATAATATATTATATAAAAAGGTTTTACCAGTTTATTCTTCTTTTCATGCAAGTAACAGTAACAGGTTATATTATCTCGGAAAAGATATGTGATGAAAGACATCAATTTTAAGCGGGACTTTTAAAGCCAGTACCATCAATATATTACAAATATAACAAAATTTTTTTAATAATAAACAAAAAAACAAACATCATTTCAAATACATAAAACACAATAAAATCGTGGTTGTATATAATGACCTCTCCTTACAGAATACCCCCAAAAGGTTTAAAATCTGAATTACTTCTCGACTCACTTTGCAAGGGAAGCCAATGGAATAGGAATATGGTTGTGCTGTTGGGCTGTATGTTTGTATATCTGTTTGAGGACTGAAGGACATGAAACTTAGGATCATTGAGATTTATATTGAAAATTGAAAAAGATTACTCACTAATTACCTAAACGGGATTTGAATATACCATTGCCGCCATAGCCACCTCCTTCCTTGCAACAATTTTAAATAAGAGGGCTGCTGGAAGTACAAACATCAGACTTCTCCTCGCCTTCCTCCTGAAGAAGCGGATTTTTTCCGCGAAATGCGTTGAGAAGTAATTCAGAATTTAAACCCTTTGGGGGTATTCTGTAAGGAGAGGTCATTATACACACTCGCAATTTTATTGTGTTTTATGTATTTGAAATGATGTTTGTTTTTAATGTTTATTAATAATAAAATTTTGTTATTTTTGTAATATATTGATGGTACTGGCTTAAAAAGTCCTGCCTAAAATTGATGTCTTTGATCACATATATTTTCCTAGGAATGTTAGGGATGTGGCCTGTTTGAGATAAAGAAACTTAGAACAAGCATGTAAGCATTGTAGTCTGAAAAGTTTGTGCATCCGTGTATGCTTTTTCCAAGTCAGTGGTACATCTCTAAAAAAAACCTGCATGTAAAAAAATCAAGTAAAAAATGTCAGCTCATATTTTCTTACTTTCAATCTCACTTTAGAAGAAGCTCTAGGATTTAAAAACACATAGCAGGTATTTAATTGTAGAAAATTGTGAAACGCTGTGCTTTTGCTGTTGCAGTGTGGTAATCAGATTTCTAATTACCACTGTCAAAGAACAAATTCTCTACAGACCAGTATCTGGTGATTTATTGCCATATATTTACATTCTAAATACTAATATTTTACGAATAAATGTTTTATTGGAAGAATTTAAAGGGAGAATACAATTAACATAGTAATACCAATGCATAACAAGGGTAACATACAAACACCCCATCAATATACCTTTCATATTATTAGAACTAATAGAACAAAAGAAAGAATGAGGCCTGACTGTATAGTGCTGACAATCTCTCACATGGGTAAGTCATTGTCCAAAAATAGTTGGTGACAAAGTTTTAGTCATATAGAAAAGAATAGAGAGGGGGGGGGGGGGGGAATGGAAGGGTAAGGTAAAAGAAAAATATTACCTCCTGATATGAGAGATACCCCAGGCCAAGACTAATCAGTCACCTAGAATAGTGTCTTGTGAAAGGGCTTCTGAACCATTTGTGTAAAACATAAATGTTATCCAGTAGAAAAACCTGTCTCTGAATGCCTCCTCTGTACTTCTCAAAGTGAAGCTAAGCTGAACATGCTGAACCGGCCAGGTCTTAACTGTCATTTAAAATCTATTGCACTTGCACAATAATTACCTTACAGTGAAATTATTTCTTTTAAATATTTTGTATCACCTTTAATTGGCAGATTCGCGCTCCCTATTGTGAAGTCTGGAATCCGGCTGGCAGTGGGGCGAGTGTACGCGCACACTCGAGTCCGGACCGCGGTAATCCGCGATCGATGGCCGCGCGTACTTACGCGCTTCCAGCGATCGCGGATTTTATTGATGAATCAGGGGCATTGTGTCAGCTATATCATTAGTTCAGGTTTATCACTTTTGTCTGTAGGCATTGTTTGAATAGAGATCTAAAAATTGCCTGTTAAAATATCAACAATTTCCATGGGTATATTACAGAAATAGTGCTTCTCTTGAGTTAAAATTATGCTAGAACAAACTGATGTTATTGATTTTTATCATTAGTATACAGGGAGTATTAGACATTACCTAACCTATATGTTTTCATTTTACCAGGTCTAAAAGGGTTTATTAAAAGGGTAAATAAATCTCAATATTTGCTAGAATTATTTGTGGTGTAAGAATGATGAATCCATGAATTAGGTTGTAACATGAATAGCCAACATAAGGGTGGTAACAGACCCCATTAGATGGTAAGGACTTGCAGGAGGCAGGATAGTTATACTGTCCTGGTCCTTAGCTAGTAACAAACAAATCCTGCAATCAGTACAAGTTTAACAGTAGATGCCATGTTCTGTTTAAAACAAAAACAAAGGAATAAATGATAATGCCAGTAATGGACAGCACATGTCATTAGTATATATTGATAAGAATAGAGATAGATTAGGGATCAGCATCAAACAGAGATCTATTAGGTACTCCATCTATTTGCCAAGATATCTTTTGGTCCATTTCATTCATTCATAATGAATAAAGGTCATAAAGCATAAAGGTCAGTTACTGGAATTGTATCAGCCAGATAGAGCTACAAAAACATTTACATGCAAGCAAATTCCTGTTTTCGTTGCACAAAGTATTCGTTACAAAAGTAAATTTCACATGATTTTACCTTCATTCATTTTGGTAATTGAAATTATGACAAAGTTAACATGTTCTGTTCGTTTGGTAAACCAACTTTGGTATATCCCATCAACACACTAGGAATTTTCCTGCCATGACTAGTTTACCTTAAAAAAGTGCCACAGTCTAGGCAGTGTCCCCATCCAAGATGCTGCCCTGAACAAAGTAGGAATTTCTAAGATATATATATATATATATATATATATATATATAAATATCATATTTGCAACCCGTGATATATCTGTGCATGGGACACTGCACCCGCAACACTGAAGACTTTTCAGGATAAACTTTGGAATGTGTTAAGGATTGAGTAATTTAAAATGTTTTTTTCATTGGCTAACACGGCATAGGTATGACTAGCCTGGTCATCATCTCATTGCTTATTAAAGCAATACATAGTTAATCATATAGGGGTCTTTTTTTAAAGCAGTGAATCTGATATTCAGCAGAGCATTCTCTACTGTGTGCTGAATAAAAGATTTACTGCCTTATAAATCAAGCTAATATAAAAAGATTTTTTTTCTTTGTTTCATTTAAAAAAAAAAGCTATTCACCTGCTTTTGATGACCAATCAGTGCTCTTGCGTACATGCGTATCACCAGCCAGGATTCTGATACACTTCACACCACATCATTAGATTTGCATTTAAAATACTCAAATGTTTACCATTCTTTTTGAATGTGCTTACTTTTCTCTGCAGAGACGCACAATGAATATACATCAGCTTTTGCCATCCACACACATTACACATCTGGAAACTGATTCCAGTTGGCAGTGTGTAACCCTATTAGATAATGTACAACATTTTTACATTCTGTTACATTTATGACTGTTCTTGGTTGGAGTTATCATCCATAACCAATCTAAAGAACCAACAGAAAGTAGAATATGTCAACAAATCAATACATTTATAACCCATATTGGTTGCAGGTCCGGTGTAACATTTACAAGCTTTAGTACAACCTGTATTAAATTAACATTCAGTAATAATAAAGTACCCCTTTTCAAAAAAATTAAGGTTTTAAGCAAGCCTTGTGAACTTCATCATTTTAAGAAGCAATCTGCCTCTAAAAGCCTAGTATCTGAGCATTTATATTGGGTGATTTTTAAAACAAGTATAATTTTGTGGTCCAAGGGAAAATGACAAACCTCAAGGTCCACCATGAGCTGTAGCCAAGTGTGTGGGCAAACAATATTTAATAAATGTTTAAACATAAACAATGTTTAATAAAGATCATTGATGTAACTATATTACAAACATTACAACTAAGGATGTTTTCTTTCTGAAAAAGCATATTGCTAAGACTGCATTCTGTGTGTTTCAGACCACCTGTGATCTAGATAAAACTAAAAAGAAACTGTCAGAATGCAGGTGGTTCCAATTTAGGTAACAGAATCACATTTGTAGGTCAACAAATACAATGCCTGACCTCATTTTAGAAACAACAAGAATAGTTAACAAATTTACTACCTACTTAGAAAAACATACAAGAACTTTGCCAGGTGTGCTTTGTTGTGTGTGGTATTTGTGTGTGCTATGTGTGGTGATTCCTTGTAGCTTCTGGTCAGCAGTAGTCTATCGACACAACTTACACTATCAGTTATATCCTATTATGCAATGTTCATACAAAATTGGGGCTATAGGGAATTTCTTAACAAAATGCATACATTATCTAGATTTTCTAGGTTGTTTTTGTTTTTTTGGATCTAAAATATCTAGTCAGGTTAAGCACATGGTCACCAGGAGTTAGCAAAACTTGCTCTTTGACCTCACAGCGAAATTAGCTCCTTTGAACTGCATTCGTAGAACAAATCTGTACCACTTTAAAAAAAATCAATGACCACATAGAATGGAGAAAATACAAACAATACAAAGATACAAACAATAACCAGGGGACTAGTGTTTTTCTTTGCCCAATAATAAAGTGCACAGTTATGCACCAAGTTTACGTAAACGAAACCTAATGAAATACAAAATTATTATTGTTAAGTAGCTGTGTGAAAAATATGGTTAGAAAGAAATCAGAATAAATTACAGCATCACTATGATACATATATGGCTTACCTGACATGTTTATAGTTGTCAAGCTGCGTAGAAAGAATTCATTGTCAGCACAGTGCTTTGTTATGCTCTTGTTCAAAAATGGGTTGTAAGCATTGTTAGTGCATTCCAGTTGTGATGCAGAATTATCATAAAGGAAGTGAGGGGACCAAAGTTGGCTGCAAAGCTCTTTTATGTGCGTTTCTATGCTTTGTTTAGCTATATCAGTGGATCATAACAATGAATAAAATAGGTCACGCCACACCTAATATTTTTACATAGCAGCCACCATTAAATAAAAATTACCAACAGCCTTGCCTTCAGACTTGCACAGTTGTATGAGCTCCTCACCTGTACTAAAAATGTAATCTAATTTCACTGCACATTGTGTGCTGGTTATACAAAATAAAGTTAAAGGAAATCTCCCTTAAATGAGGGAAGTTGCCATCTTAGGCAGCAATCAACAGAACTTTTGTCCTTGTTTTAGGATAAATATAAATATTCTAAAATATAGAATTTCTATCTTCTTTATGACCTAGGGCCCTTTCACACCTGTAGTGGAAAACTGCGCTGTTGGCCACACTTGGGTGTACTGCAAATTACTGCTGTGCGCCTGGGAGCGACAAACTGCAATGCAGGGAAGTCATAGCTGTGACTGGAATCTTACAGCACTAACCATGCACCCAAAAGTAATTCTTTTGGGAACCACCTGGCTGCAGCTTACCACAGGTCTGAAATAACTCCAAGTTACTAAAGTTGCCACATAGAGGGTGGATCTCCCTGAACAATCCTGCAGCAGAAAGTATAAACTTTTCCCACTCTATCCAAATTTAAAACAAAATGTTTTTCTTTTACATAGACTTTATGCATACTGATTAAAGGAGAACAATCACATCTTGTGGATGAACAGTGTCAAAAACACATTAGGAAAAAGTTCATGGGAAATATTATTAAGTTCACTTTAATAAATGGCAGAATAAGTGATCATCCAGAATTAGTAAAGGAAGACGCAGGAGGACTGTTGGAGAACCACTTGTAATCTTCTGCAGGAATGTGATTAGGCTTAAGCTGCGTACACACTTGCATTTTTTGTCGTTGGAAAGGATCTTTCACGATCCTTTCCAACGACAAGGGAGTGCACGATGCATGAACGGTGCTGTACATACAGCACCGTTCATGCTCTATGGAGAGGGGAGGGGGAGAGCGAAGGAGCGGCACCCTGCTGCGCGCTCTCCCCTTCCCTTTCATTACGATCGGCTGTCGTCCATCGTCCGTGGATCCGGCAGGTCGGTCGTCCGGACGATGGACGACACCGACTGTACACACGGCAGATTTTCGCACGATAATTGGCCGATGCCGATTATCGGGCGATAAAAATCTGACGTGTGTACGTAGCTTTAGAACACACATGCCAGTTTTGGCAATCACTCAATCACTGATCCAATAAAATGATCAAATTGTCTAGGATTATACAATAAATTAAAAAGCAGACTGATTATAAGTTTGATTATAACTTATTTTAAAGTAATTATATATGTTGTTAAATATCAATGAAAGTACACAAGTTATGTCCTGTGTATAAACAGTTGAGCAAATTTTATTGGGAGCTCCAATCTGTTGGAACATCCACAGAATGGTTTGGTGGTTTACCCCAAATAGCAGAAAACTGTACATGTTTGTATTATATTTTGTGACTGACAACTGAGCAGTTATGAATCATTAGATCTATTAGACCGATCAGCTGAACGAAAATTGGCTTGTGCAGATCGGCTTGTGAATAAAATCCTTTTAAATTCCTAGCAGATCAGGCCTCTGTACTGCTGCTGGAACGCTGTTACAGATATGACTTTTGCAAATAAAATTTGTGCTAGATACATGGGAATCGCAAAAAAAAGAAACTATATCAATTTATTAAAGGCTAAAGGTAAGTGTCCTGTGGTTCCACTTTTTGGGACATTCAGACACATGGGCCTCTCTATTATTCCTAATCCTATTTTTTGCTGCAGTCAACAGGTGTGAAGTACATAGGCAACTTTCACTTATTAGGCCTAGCACATATATATATATATATATATATATATATATATATATATATATGGCATTTTGGAAGATGGAGTCTTTTGGCAGGCAGGTATGCAATCATTAAGAATGTAGGAAACTGCAAATTTCTGTCCTGTCTCCTGTATGTGTTAACTGTCTTTTCTATTTTAAAACTGAACGTTTAATTTTGAATCAACATCTTAGACCTAGATTACTAACCAATTTGACCACAATAATCTGTGCTGGACCCCTAAAGATGACCATAGACATTTTGGTGCTGCTAAAAGAAACATTGCGTAGGGCAAGTATATTTGTTTTTGTTTTTTTGTTTTTTTTTATCTAGTTGTATTTGCTTATTTGGTTGAAACAGCCCCAGATGATATATATGCTATATACATTTGGAACTATTGCCTGTAAGTAGTGAAACAGGGTTTTTTTACAAAAAAATTTAAGCTGTTAATAAAACAGTGTAACAGTTTTTGCTATATTTTGCTGCTTTCTATTTAATTTTGGCTATAACTTAGTTTATTAGTGAATTTGTTTTTTTGCCATACTGCATGAAGGATCTATAATAGTTGAGCTGCTCTTATGATTATCTTACATACACATGAACAACTATAAGCAACTAAAATGTCATGCCAAATCCAACCCCTCTATTTTCCCTGGTGAAATTAAAACCTCTATACATATCTCCATTCTCACATCTACCTGTCCCTTGTGCCTGTACCAACGCCCCCTGCTTTATCCTGAAATAAAAATTAGGATAAACACATTTATTATAAAATTCTATCTAGATTTGCCTAACTGGATATATAGTAGATCTAAAGAATGCTGTAGTGTTTGACGTATTGATTGGGTGCCAATAGCAGTAGGCTTACTGAGTTCCATTGTGTCTTTTTTTAAACAGTACCTTTTGAAAGGTGGACAGCCCCATAATTTATCCAGGAAAAAAAACTCTTTTGTTAAATATCTCATTTTACATTTATAAATATAATTATAATTATATACAAACAAAAAAATGTGTTGTCTTTACTTGTTTAAAACTAAAAAACACATTTATGACATATTACCATATCCAGGTATTAGTATTATAACAGTACTGAACTGTGCTGTTGTTTATCTGAGCTGTTAGATTGTCTACTACACAACTGATGCAGCTGCTGCCATGTCCTAATGACTTATATATACTTCACACAGTCCCTGTTCCATTTATCAGTCATTACTATGGGCAGAGTTTACTGTGATTGTTTGTAAATCAGAACTTTTTCTTTTATTTCTCTTATTTCTTGCAGCTCATGCCAAGCAACAGGATTTTCCTGAGTGTGGGGGATACCGTAACATTGCAAGGTCAAGGTATTTCCCAATGGCTTTCAACATTAAAACCAATCTAACAAACTGTAAATGTTTTTGTATCTGGATATAAAACATCAGATTCATTCTCATGAAAGCAGGAAACTGTGGTTCACTTCAGATCACTTTAAAACTATCTTTAAATTTAGACACAACCTCAGGCATCCGGGGGCTACAAAAACAGGAAATATTTGCAAAGAGTTAAACCTGGAATGCACTTGAAATGCACACAATATATTTTTTTAAATTATAGTATATAATATATATACTATGAGGTGTATTTGTATTGTAAACCCACTCTTTTTATGGTATGAATGTGTTCTGAACGTTTCAGGTTTGCATCAATTTAGATACACAGCTAATGGCTGACCTAACCACAAGCAATGGTTTACTATTGCATTTCTCTAAATTCTTATCATAGCTCAAAATCTTCTAGTGCAACGCACATGGTTTGTGTATTTCTTCCAAGTTTGCCAGCTATTATATATATATTGATATGGCATTTGTAGATGAAAAGAGAAAAAATAATGCTCATTTATAACGCACAACTATGAACTTTATAGATGTGCTTAGGACTTGAAAGCAATACTAAAATTCTCTTGGGACTTTCAGTTTACATCAGCCGAGAATATTTCAGGTTTAAAACAAAATGTGTTTGATATCAATTTCATTTGAATGCAGCCAACGTCTAGGTAGAAAAGCCCATCTTCTGCATGCATGCAACAACGAAGGATACTACACTGTACCCCCTACCCCTGAAGCCTCCAGCAAATTTGTTGAGAATAATACATTTTAGAAATAGTGCTTGCAGCACAGTGCATAGCAGGATTTCCATCTTATCCGATTATTACTGGCATAAAAAACTTTGCATGGCACAGTTTATTTAGATGTCCTGATAAGTCAGGATGAATAAAGGGTATGCAAAAGAACTCTGTCTAATTACTACACCCAGTACCATGACTTGCCTTAGCATGTGGTTGGATCCTTCAAATGAGCTTTAAAATGGAGCTGCACAGACAGAGGGGGATTACAAGTAGTCCCTGGGTTACATTCTAGATAGGGACTGTAGGTTTGTTCCTAAATTGAATTTGATGTAAGTCAGAACAGGTACATTATTTTAATAAATACAATTAGGACAGATGTTTGTCTCAACTTATTATTAGGCAGAGTGGTGTCAGTTAGTGTATAAAATCCTCACTGTGAGTTAATCACAAACAAAGCAAAAAAAAAAAAAATTAAAAAACAACAAAAAAAAAAAAACTTTATGAAGCCTAGTCATTCATTAACTTCTGGAGCAAGCCATGCTTTGATATGCAAAAAGAAACAACTGCAGAGCTTGTCTTGGTCATTGAAGAGTTACAAGATGCTAGAGACTAGCTCAGCTCTTAGGATCACCCGCAACCTCTGTATTTAGCTGCGTTTAGCAAAAACATTTTTTCTGCAAGTCATGCAATCCGCCCCCTATCAAGCCTCCATCCTGCACAGGAGCGAGCAGGGAAGCCCCATTCGTATCTAGGAGTCGTTCGTATGTTGGATGTCCTTAACTCAGGGACTACTTGTATGAATACCGATTGGATCAGCCTTCCAAACTAGGGCTGACCGAGGTATTTCAATTCCCCTGCTGTCGAATTTAGGGAAACTACAGGTTTACCCCCAACTTCAACCAAAAGGTTGCTGATGCCCTTCATAATGATGTCAGAAGACCTTTGACTATAAAGCATGGCACCAATAAAGTAGAAAGAGCACCTTGTTGGGGTGGTTAGCCACCTTGTTGGGTAGTATCTGGACCCTTGAACTATTGTTTTTTTAATATTTGTTTTTGAGATTATTTTTCTATTCCTTTAAGGGGTCACGCTATTGTGATGGGATTGATGATGAATATTAATACATTGATTCACCACTATCCTCTGAGCCTTTTTAAAAATGTGAAAATGTTCTAGATGTTCCTAGAGAGTCCATGTCTTTGTAAACATAAATATGGCTCTGCTACATGACGTTCTTGTAAAGTTGTGTAACAAAACTTAGTAGTATGAGTATACTGAGTTAATGGGTTCCAACAAAAAACATTTGCATACTGTAGCAGCTGAAATTGCCCCTTTACAAATATTCAAGCAAATAAAATGATTGCAACTTTTTTTTATTAAAGTCAAATGTTTGAAAAGATGGTTAATAATTGTTTCAGCCTCTCTTTAAGCCCTATGCAAAATTTAGAGATTTGATACAGTAATAAAATTCCCAGGAATCCTTCCAGTTCCTCAGGTAACAACACTATCCTGTTTGCAACTGGAAATGGAGGCAGCTGTGTTCTAGCATGGTCAATTTTCATCTCATTTATAGAATGTTGTGCCAACATGCAGGATGTCTGTGTTCACTAGGTCAGAATACTGCTGACACTTTTCAGTTCAAACCTCTACAGTGTGAATGACAGTGGATTCTGGCAGGGAACACAAACAAGTATTTTATTCATTTTAATATTTGTGTTTGTAAATGATGACTAGTGTCACTGTTTCTGAATGTTGTTTGGATCTCCATCACCTATAACCTGAACTAGATTCCCCAGGATTCCTCACATGTATCCAGGCATCATCTCCATCCCCAGGAATCAATCACAAACATCCTACATACCATTTACCAATCACATGCCCTCTCCACACCATCTCCATATCCAGGGAACAATGAATTCCCTCTCCAGTCAATCTCTGCCCTCAGGCATTAATCACATGCCTTTTCCTCACCATTTCCACACCATTTCTATACTCAGGCATCAATCCCATGCCACCTTTACACCATCTCCATGTATCAATCACATATCCCCTCCACAACCGCTCCATGCACATGTCATTCCTTGTGGTGCACTGTGGTGGAAGTAAAGGATGTTATCATTTTAGATCTGTTGCTATTTGTTGGAAGCACATTGACCAAATGGATCTTGCAGGACAGTATCTAATACATTACAAGAGGAGGAATTTAGCAGCCATGTTTACCAATATACATATGAAAGACGCACAGACCGGGTATTAAAAGAAGCTGAACATGATAGCCAGACAAATAGTATTTTCAGTATGAGCAATGATAACGGGGAGCCTCTGGTATCATAGTTGATAATACCCTGAAATTAAATACATGTGTCTGCAGACCCCAGGTGTTTTTAAAGCTGTACTTCCATTAATGAGACTTAAGGTGGCAGCACAATACAATAATGACATAAAATATGTCTAACCTAAGTCTGTAATATAAAATAGCTAGGTTACAAACAGGTTAGCGAGGCAGCATGGAGCCCAGAAGGTCAGTGGTGTGTCCTGGGCAGCAATGTAAGCTGTGCAGGAAATGGTAAGGAACACTCTGCAGGGACAGAGGTAGGTGTGGGAGGTCTGATATGCAAGTAACAGCCAACAGGGGGCAGTATGTAAAAATGATGACAATGATTGATGAGGCCTATGACTGTATAAGGCTACACACATAGGGTATTCTGCCTGTGGCCTGCCCAGGAGGAAAGGAATGTGGAGCTGTTGCTTACTTCTAGTTTTCTTTTTATTATTTAGCTGAACACAGAATATTGGGATTGGTTGACATTAGGCAAACCCTGGTAAAGGAGGGGGTCATTCTGCAAACTGTTGTATTTTTCTGTCTATGTGTGAATATATTATTTTATATTATAATGAGTTATATATAATACATTAGCTCTGTGTAGCCAGAACTGACCCCACTGAGGCTCTTGAATTTGAATTTCCAGCCGCGCCCCCCGCACACACTGACGCATGCACTGATGTCACCAGTAAAACCCTGGGTAACGTCACTGCACAAACAAGGTGTGTTCTTTTTAATGTTTTTAGCTATCCTGAGTGTGGCTCGGGGTTGCCGCTTTTTGTATGTTTTTTTTACCCCGAGCCACACTCGGGAATACAGCCAGGGGTGTTATTAAATCAGGCCAGTGTGTAAAAGAACACTCGACTTTAAAACCCCGTACTCCACTTGTGTATAGCTATAGTAGTAATATTTGGAATATGGCTTTTTAAGAGAAGCTAAACCTAAGGTTTGTGAATTTAGGTTTAGTTGCATTTTAATAAAGGTGCAATATACCTTGTGTGCTGTATTATAAAGGTTTCTAGTGCACACAACAGGTATCCCCTTTCTTCTGACTTTCAGGTCCCATCCTGACTTTCAGGTCCCCATCCTGACTATTAGGCTGTAAAAGTTGGGATGCCAGATGAAAAGTAAGTGATCATAATGTCAGAGGAAGAGTTTAAGAGGAACTAAACTCAAAACTCAAAAAAAAATACACTTACCTTCAATCCCTCAGGGCAGTCCAATCACTCCGGGGTTGTCCTGCATCGGGTCCCGTGTACTCCCGGCATCTGTCCCAGAGCAGGGGCTCTGAGAACTGCCATCTTCGCCTTCTTTCCCGGGTTCGTCATCTTATGTCACCCAACCCAGGCACGAGATCGGGTAATAAAAGGATGAAAAAAAAATTTGCCGATCCCACTGCGCATGCGTGAGATTTGCAAATTTTTCTCTTTGTACAAAAAGGCTCCTGAGATGCCTGACGTAGGTACCCATTCATTCTCGACCACCCAGGAGGCCAAGAATTAGGGGGCAGTGCTGCTTTTTCTTAAAAAAAAGTGTTGCACCTAAAAAAAAAAAACTGAATTTTTACTTTACATAAAAGGGTTGTCTACTTTAGGAACGCTTTAAGGTTGCCAGTAAGTATTCATCTAGGTTCTGGGGACACCTTGTGGTTGGTTCCAGTTGGTAATAGCTGCAGATAGGTAAGTTTTGCCTATAAAAAATCTGCAACCATGCTAAACAGTGAGCATGACATGGCCAGGTATGGTTCAATAGACTATAAGTATACATATCGGCCTCTGTACTACTCACAAAACATATCTTAAATGCTTCTCAGTTCCAAAAATATCACAATCACACCTTAATTCAAGACACAGGATTTTTTTTCAAATGAAACATCACCTTGGGTGGTTTTCCTGTATAGAACATCAAAGATACAAGACTTGTAAAGGTGTCTTGTGATATCTACCTCCAATAACTTAGTAGCAGATGCTTTTATTCACAATGCCTATACCAGCCTGTCTTCTTTCTGTGCATTCTGTTGATATTTCTTCAAGATGGTATGGAAGACCATTGAGCTCTGTGGATTGAATACCATGGGGTGTCCTTAAGGAGGTATCCTTCCCTCTGTCTTACAAAATCATGCAGCACATGTGTTCTGAAAGATAATGAATAAATCTGCTACACCTCTATACCTCTGTCCACAACATTGCAAGGAAATCCCTCTACTCAAATAAGTAGAGCAATGTTGACAATGAATACACAGCTTAACAAAATTTTTTTTTTCACTTGCCAAGGATTTTGCAATATATTTAGTGTATTTCATCATCATCATCCTTCACTCCTGGAACAAGTTTACAAGCCTCACCTGACCCCATTTTATTGGACTGCTTCTCCTGGACTTCTGCTTGCCACATTGTTTATTGTATGCATATGGTTCCCAGTTATCTGTAAAATGTATTATTCATCCTGCTCTCTCTTTGCTGGCACTACCCCCTGCACTCCCCTGTCTGATAACGCATTGTCTCTCTGCTCTTTTACTCTCCTTATTTCTCTGTCTGTGCTACTGTACCTTTTCACTTTATTGATACTCTCTGGTGACATCTCACCCAACCCTGGTCCTCCACACAGCCTCCCCCTTCCATATACTCTCAGCAAGACATTCAAATTTCACAAGTTACATGACTGATACTGAAGCTTCTGCCTGGCACAGCTATGTCATGATGGTCAAGAACCTATTGGTTAATCATAAAGCACAAAATTAAGAAGAACTGGTACAAAACTTGCTCTTAAACTTTAAAAATGTGTGTGCTACCATGAGCATAAAGGTATACTATCTCCATAGCCATTTGCACAAATTTCTAGAAAACCTTGGCGATTTCAGAGAGGAACAGGGGGAGAGGTTCCATCAAGATATAAAGGTGATGGAAGAAAGGTATCAGGGCAGATGGGATAGACACATGCTGCTGGAGCCCTCATCATGATTGTTAGGACAATTAAGTATTCTGAACATTAAGTATTTCAAAAATTTAATTTTGTATACAAAGGCATATCTAGTTTAGTTTTGCTTAATTTTCATGTTTTAGTTTTTAGTTATTAGTTTTCTATGAGGTTTTTATTGAGGTAATTATTTCAAAAACTAGAGCCAGTCTAGCAAAACCAATACCTTTTTTGGAATCTGTGCATCAAACAAACCTAAAATGACTTTATTCTTTTTGGCAAGAAAATGTTTGTTGACCAGTGTAATAGCATTTCAGTTTCCTTTGGCAATAACTTTTATTGACATTGCATAAAGTCACCTGCTTAAATGTTTAATCCTAAATGTCATAGACATAGTTGGTTACACATCTAACAGGTAAGCTAACATATCCTCTCTTTGTGAAGTGCTGGATTGGGTCAGTGGTAAAGAACAAATGTTGACTTCACTGCTTACACAGTATTATTTACAGATAAGTTGGGGTGTGCATATATAGCTATTTATGAGTCACTATGTCAAATATACATTTTACCATTTCCCTAACCTGGGCTAAATCCTTCATATGTCACCCTATATGGAAATACAAGAACCAGTAATTAGCATTTGCAATAGCTGGTAGCACCACTTTAAGGTATTTTTGAGTTGAAACAACTGACCAATCCCTGGAGGGAATTTATACAGCTATCTTTCCCTTCATTTGCCCTTACAGATTTGGGGAACTTACACCCGAACCAAAACAGTTATGTTTTTTTGTCCCATTACTGGGCTGGGACTTCTTCACTACAATGATGCTAAATAATTCCCAAAAGACGTGTAGGTATGACGGATAATGTAAAATGCTGTTGGCTCCCTAGACAATCAAAGACTTCTACTGCTAGTAGTACTTCATAGACTACAGGTTGACATTCGAAAATCTGACCATCGATAATCCGGATCCTTCAGTTTCCTGGCATGAATTTCGGATCGCATTTTCAATAAAGGGACTGCATTACACTGTTTGGCCACTAATGTTTTTCTGGCGCTGTTCTGCAGAAACAGCTGTTAGGTCTGCTTGCTAAACTAAAAACACATTGAGACGTCCCTGCTGCCTGGATTTTTGATTGTCAACCTGTAGTAGCCAATACATCAGACATATTTGTTTTTTAGTCCCATAAATTTGGGCTATTCACTGACAGTTGGTATGATATGTTTGTGATTATAAGTTGTGTTTGGTTTTCACCAAATGTGGTGCTATGAATTATGGACAAAATCTCCACGTTGGTCTCATGTGTTCAAAGGAGGTTGTTCCAGACACCTTGTGGTTTCCTAGTTATGTCCCAATATGTAAAACCTTAGAATTGAAAGAGGATATACAATATCTTCTTTTTCATTACTGTAAAATTAGCGAGAGTAGGGGTCATTGTGAAATACAGCTGAAGGTGTGTGCCTTGTTGATTTATCATTTCCTGTCTGTGGTATGCATTTGTAGCATATTCATATACAGAGCGCTACTAAAGCTGTGAGTGTTGGACACAAGGATTACAATGCACATTGTTTATCTATAGCTTTGTATTGTATTTCTCTGAATTACTAAATGGAACTTTCATGCTATCATGGAGGTATAAGTAAGTCAGTTTGTGAAAATCTTCTGCTGCGTAAAGGGAAGAATGGAAGTTATTTGCTGAGGGACAGCGAATCGATCTCTGGTGCCCTATGTCTCTGCATCCTGTAAGTGTATTTTACCATGTTGGGTGAGTTATTTGGGACCAATAATAAAATACTAAAGTATATTATAAATTGTATATCTGCAGTGTACTCTAATACTAACCCAAACAATAAAAAGTGAACTATTCTAGCCATAGTTTGTATCAGGAAAGTGGAAATATAAGAAATGCATAAATAAGTATATTTTGCCATACAGTCAATCTAGAATAATCAATTTATTTTAATTGAGCATGTCATTTAAATACTTGAAAAGCAAATCACAAGGTTAGGCTGTGCAGTTCAGTGGAAGCTATTTAAAAATGTTTATCAGATCATCAGTACTATAGTAAACTTAATCTGGCTTATTTAATGGCAAAATGTTTCCCGTTTCCCCACCGATTCCTACTGTTCATCTATATAATCAGACCAATCACACTTATAGACCTGTAAATGCGCACCTTAATTTTCGTACCTACACATGGTACAGGCTCATAGTTAGTTTTGTCCTACACATTTCACACCATCATTGCAGGGTTGCAGATTTGTTTCATGCTGCCTGTTTGCCTTACAGAAAGCAGCGTTGTGTTTGGAAATATTACATTTTGGAATTTAGTGGTCTTTGCATAAGACTTCATACTTTATTTGATTTCATATAAGTAAAGTTTAAAGGGTAATAAAAGACCACCAAGGAGGAATGGATCTCTCCTTATGATGGATAATATTTTTTACAAGATATTGGAGGATATTTTGTTTAACCTGAAATTGCAAAGTTCATTTTGAATTGTAGCATAGTTGGATAAACCCCCTGAGGTTTTGTAGGAATTTATACGTGTAGTGTAGTAGTAGTATATGTGTAGTGTATGTGTAACAATAATATCTCACATCTAGGCTGTGTTCAACTGGATTGAGTTCTAGGCATTTTGGCCAATATACAGCAATGTTTGTGATTAGGCATATTATTCTCTCAGTCTTTTTTAAATTTTTTTCTTTAGGCGGTACCGGTATACTGTTGTGCAAAGCAGGCAAGGAAGAAAGTATGCAATTCAAATGGATGTTGGAAAACACATTTTCAATATGACCTAATGACCTATAGATACTTTTAGACTTATTTTAATGCATTAAAAGGTGTTACATGAAGTTTTTTAAACACCCTTCTTTTACCCAATTTTTAGAGTCCATACCTAACACTCAAGATCAGATTTTACTTAATGCAATTCTAAGAAAAGTAAGTTTAGTTCAGTAAAGTTTACTTGTACTTTTCAATATAAAGTACAGACATTGGCTGGGAAAAACATCTGGAGAGCTAAGTAATACAAAGCAAATCCCTGTTCTGTACATAAGGTATGTGAATGAGTCCTAAATGAAAGTAGCTACAAACATTATTGTCCTTGGTATAGTATCATGTAAGGAGAGGATTTTTATAATTCTGTTAAGTGGTATTAAGAATTTTATTTTTCAGTGAAGAATTATATTCTATTTAAAACCTTAAAATGACTAAAGTTGCGTACACGCTTCCAATAATAATCGTTCTAAACGAACAACGAATGACGCCGAAAATTGTTCACAAAAAAGGTGACCAACGACTGACTGACCAATGACGCCGTCGAACAAGGATTGTCGGTGGAAATGAACAACTGCCACCGCGGATCTGATTGGCCGACGATTGTTCTATCTATCGTGTGTACGGTTGGTCAGTGATCGCACATGTTTCTGCAATACAATTTCACCTTTACATGTAACTCCCTGCATCACGTTCAAACTATTGTATCTAGCATGTGTACACTATCGGTGGATTATATTTGAACAATCTTATTGTTACAGTATGTACAGAATCCTGCACAATATGATCCTTCAAAAATAATCGTGCATAATCGTTGATCGGTCGTAATCGTTTGTTTTGGTTATAAACAATAATTATTGGAAGTGTGTACCTAGCTTGGAACAGGGTTAATAATTAAAAACAAAAAAAATGTTTAAACCATCACTAGTTTCTTTTTTTAGAATGTGGAACTAAACTGAGGGATTACTAAAGATTATGTGATGGGAAACCCCAATGATTGAAAGAACTTAAATTCTTTACAGGAAAAGTTTGGCCAGAGGAAGTAAGAATGGTATGTAAAGGGCTAGATGTTGCTAGATGCCCTCCAGCCAGAAAATTATCCCTAAAAATGCAGATTTTCTGTGCAAATGCCATACATTCACTTTAATACTACATCTCTATTTAATACCTTATTTGAAAGTTTTAGCCCTTTTTTTTTTATAGGTATGGAAGAATAATCTATACATACAGAATTTTTCAAAACTGCAATGAAGATTACAAGGTTGAGGTAAACAAAATAAATATTAAATATTATATACATTTATTAATATGCTTATATTGAAAATGATCATATATGCAAATGTTTGAACATTTGTATAACTAGGTTTTATAAAGTAACACAGTGAGTTTTAGGGCTCTATTAAAAAACATGGAATCAGATATTCTCCTAAACATTCCCTGGTGGGAACCAATTACTGCTATTGAAACACATAGACCTGGTAGATTGGTATGAGGGAATGTTTAGGAGAATGTCTGATTCTCTGTTTTATAAATAGATCCCTTAGTCTCTGAAGCAATCTTAGTTCCTCCAATGTCTTAATTCCTCCGAAATCTTATTTCAAGATAGTGAGCAGGCAGATAAATATTTGTTATTGCAGAAAAACAAAACCTGGTCACAATTTTTGGGTCTGGATCTGTCCGCATCCACGTCCATGAGATAACTCACGAGCAGACAACAAACAGGCAATCTGAGTACTCACCGATATAATGTAAATGTGTACTGTACATGTTTCAGGACTTGCCTACTCATTGGGAAGCTCTTTGTTAACACCATGCTAAGATTATTATTATTATTATTAATAAAGTATATCTATAAAGCGCCAACTTAATACGCTGTGTTGTATATTAAATAGGGACAGATAATTCAGTGTGCATGTTACCCTGCATGTACACATGCACAATTGCCTGCTAACTGCTAACGCCTTGAGAGAAAACACTTTCATCAGTGAAGCTGGGTGATCCAGCAAACCTGGAATTGATTTGGTCCAGGATTCACAACATTTGCTAGCAAATGGTTTTTAAAAATCCATTCCATGTTTTTAGGATGAACCAGCTTCACTTCTGAAAGTGTATTCTCTCCAGCCTTGGAGAGCTTTCATAAATCAGGGCCTATATATATATATATATATATATATACATATATTGACTATATTTAAGTAAATTAAAGTTTAAAAAAAAATATATCCACATTTTTTACATTTAGTGTGTATTTATTCTCGGAGATATATATATCACTTTAAGAAAAAACAATATCTTGCATGTATTTGAGAGTAGAACATACAAGACATCTATTGTTTTCTTTAATAAAGGTATGCTTTGGAAAATTACTGCATAAATAAAGCATTGGAGTTTTTAGTTGTCTATCAAGGTGTTATGCTAGCCACCACTTTAGGGGGCGTTCCCTCCACTATACACCAATTTAAAGGGCCTTTATTCCCATTCACCCTACAAAAAAAGACTTTTCAAGAGTTCCTCAGGAGTAAAGAGTTTCAGAAAGGCTGGTCTAGGGTGTCATACTTCTTCTAAGAAGGCTTTTCTTGTAAAATTAATTGATTACAGTTTCTCTTAATTTTTCTCACTTAGACAGCTGATGGCGTAGAAGAGAAATATTTTCAGAACCTTAAGGCCCTCATATCCTATTATGAAAATCCTAACAAAGGATTGGTTCATTGTCTTAGCTATCCTGTAAATACAAATGAAGCTGAGCAAAGCCAAATTCAAGTCAAAAGTTCGATCAGGCCTATAATTTTACTAGAGGACACATATGCAGGTATGTCTCTATAAGAATACAAAATTTGTAACCGCAGCAGTTACCTTGATTTCAGCTTTTTAACGCATAAGACATTCACCAATGTGTTCAACAAAGAAAAATCAATCACATTTAGATAATACAGTTACCGGTAGAACTTCAGTTTATTGTCAACAATAGGTAAAAGCAACATGCACATTTATTAAGTGGTGCAAACAAATTAACTTATATTTAATATGTATCCCAAAAGCAACAGCTTGATTTAAAGAGGGAAACGTGGTCTGGTTCTGTATATATTTACTCCGCCTTTTTTCAAGTTAAAGTATTGTGTAATTTTTGAGTTGGTTAGGATGATTCACTTGCTCCTAAATGATCTTTTGTCCAGTGTTAGCCACCTCCCCATGGCTGTTGTCAAGAGTTTGTTACATACGTGATATGAGGACACAGCGCCATCTAGTGGTCTGATCCAAGTATAAGGTGTGGTTATTTTTTAATAGAATTTGTAGGGATCAAATATCAGTTTATACTCAAGTACGTATAGTACATCCTCAGCCATCTTTTTATTAGTCAGCTTTAATTGGAAGCACACAGAGCACATTCTGTCAGTCAAAAGCAGATCGACATAGTCTTTTTCATTATAGAGATGCAATTCAGAGGGAGATGCAAAACCCAAAGTACCTGTGTAGGTTTGCTTCTGGTGATCCTACATGTTATGCATGAACTTCAATATGTGATTTAGGACTGTAATTAATGGTATGCACTGATTTAATTTTACTTTTGCAGAGGTTGATGAGAGAGAATATGTGGAAGTCTTGCCTTCTTGGACTAGAGGTAGGAAAAACAATTACAGCCAGGATTTGCAAAACTAAGGTGGGGATAATTTATAGTGTATAGTGTACTTGAAGTGTGTGGTGCTGAAAATGCACGTGTTGTTCTATAGATTATACCAGAATTAGACTGTCCAAAGATTAGTAAATCAAGGATTAAAATCCATAGACAACTGTACAGGAGTGTTCAAACTACCACATAAACAAAATGATGAGGTTGAATAAAAGTGCAAGCAAGGCACCCAAAAATGTCAGTGAAATTTGATATAGGTTGGCTATTTGCCTTATATTAGGAATAGAGGGATGGTAATTTCATTAACATATAATCACAAAGATAAAAATTTAATTACATTTTTTGAAGGGCAGTAGTCCTAATTCTTTGAGTGTTGTTTACACACTGTTGTATTTATGGAATATGTTTTTGTATGGCAATTGTTTTTCTTTGTGGTCAAGAGAGCGTGCTAAGATCAATGTGGATTGTATTTAAATTCTACTTTTATACAGACACTGCAAAATGTTTCATGCATAAGTGTCTCAAAGAGGAGCTGCTAAATGAAGTCAGCTTCCCTATTTCATTTTCGAGATTGCAATGTTCACTTGAAAGTGGAAGGTTGATTGCTGGCCAAGCTGTTCTTAAGACTACTATGTCTTCAGAAAAGTTACAAAAATGTAAAAATCAGTCTAGAATTTTCTTCAAAAGCACCTCTTATTTAACACAGGGCTGATAAAGGGTGATCAGTAGCAAAATTAAATTAGTTTTTAAAGTTTAGTGTAATAATTAAAGATGTGTTCACTGATATTGTCCAATTAGAATGATTATTTCTTCTGAATATTATTGGGTAAATACATCATCCTATTTACTAAGTGAATATTCACTTTGCAAAGCTTACAATAGTCTGTATAGCCTTAGTAGGGAAGACCTAATAATGCAGGCATACACGTTTGTTATTGAGCAAATTATTGTAGCCAAACCAAGCCAAAGCAATCATGAGCTGGGTATATTTGCTTTGTAGACATTTCTTTTTCAGAGAAACAGTATATCAAATACAGCACTGATTTGTAGTAAGAGCCAAGAGAGGTCAAGGATAGTAACCTGTAAGTGGATCAGGTGGCTTGAAGAGTACTTCAGTACAGTTTAGTGGTCAACAAACTAAATGGACAAGTGCTTTCAGGTTCCTACTATAAAAAGTAGAATTAATCTCCAGTTAGACTATTAAAAATACAAAACTTAATTTCTTATATGCATAAATAAGCAGTAGTTTTGCATCTCCAGAGAATACTTTTTTTTTTAACATTTTTTAATATATTGGGAAAGGTTTGCAACATCTGATAATTTTTTATTGGTTCTTGAGTATATTGTTACTGTGTACACGGCTTGCCAGGATAGTTCATCTCGGTGTATGGTGGGGATGAAGCTCTACATAGCACCCAGTAAGAAAAGGCTACACTGCATCCCACTCGCATGTTTTTGTCTTGATAACTCCTTAGAAATCTCCCCAAGGACATTACATATACACTTTTATAAAAAAAATAAAAATGTTATTCTTTTTTTTCTGCAACACTCTTTTTTAAAAAACAATAACCAGTGAAGCCCCTCCCATCCAGTCTTGATCGCCGCGGGGGAAATACCAATCTTAAGCATGTGCAGTGAGATTGGCTCTTTTTCCTTTTACAGCAGGCAACGTCTCCCAATCTTGCACCTGTGCAGTGCAAGATTGGGTGACGTAGCCAGGAAAAGTAAAAAGGAGGACCAAGAATCCAGCTCCTGGCACCAAGGAGAATTCCAGGATGGTGCAGTACCCAACTGAGGGATCTGTGGAATTAAAGGTGCAATTTTTTTTATTTTCAGTTTAGTTCCGCTTTAAGAATGCATGCAAAAGCAACCGACCAAGCAAAAAGCATGTCTGAAAATAGACAATACTGTGGATAGATTTTTCTTTCTTTGTAAACCAGAGACCATACCGCTGCTTTAATATTCATCTAGTATGAATACATACACTCACTCTATGTTTTCTTTATTCCAGGGAATTTGGAGAAAAACTGAATAATTTCCATACAGTGGATTTATTTTTTTAACAAGTACATTTTGAAAATACTTTACAGTTTAACCATTAAAGGTTTTTTACATACTGGAGAAAAACACTCAGACTTACTCATTCAAATGTCTTTTGTCTTGATTTGATTTCTGTTGTTCTGTTCTGTTGTCATTCCATTATATATGCTAACCTCTATCAGTGATCAGTAATATTAAATAAATAATATTTAAAAAATATAATAATAAAACAATAAACAATGTTTATGTATGTTTACCTGTTTTATAAATAAAGCCCTCAGTGTCACATGGAACAACACACATAAGAAAAAACATTTATCAAATGCCATAATTAAGTAATTGAAGAAGGTCTAAAATGCAGACATACAGATGACACAAACCAATACCGCATTCACATGAAATCTTGTGTCATTATAATAGTACATCAAAACTTTCATAAAATAGTCAGCATGGTGTAATTCATTGTGAATGGTACCCTGATGCCCCTTGACAGCTGATTTGCAGCACGTCCTACCACAACACACAGTACCCCATGTATTGTACATTGAGAATGTAATAAAAAATGCACGCACTACTGTTATGTGATGCCTTGTGGTAGGCTGCTCATTCAAATAAATTTCAGCTACCAATACAAAGTGTATTTTATCAGTGCAAAGTAAAATGTTTTAGTGAGCCGTGTGAAATTTGTACCTTCTATCCCTTCCCTTGGCAATGTTAAAAATCATCAGGACAAAGGTAGACTGTGCATGACTCCAGCCAGACACAGACAGCAATAAACCTGAACAATTCCACACTTCATACAAAACTATTCTGGTAAACCAGGTCTTTGGTAAGGCCTAATTCACTAGATTTCCACCTAAAACAATTGGTTCCAAAAGAAAACTGAATGTAAATTACCAATAGACTGTTTTGTGTTTAGACTTTTGAAGTACACAATGTGTATAAAAAAGTTTTAAATAGTATAAATCGGATCAGAACCTCACTTTCCCTCTAAGAACATTTGGAACAGTGCAGAACCATACATGTGTGCAAAATTTTGGGACTTCTGAGCATTTCCTGTAAAAGTAGAGAACCATTTCTAGTAGATCTACTAGGAGAAGACGAATCTTTAGTAGAAGCTCTGTTGTAGAAGGGCTTTTTATTACACATTATATATATATACAATACATATATATATCTATCTATCTATATATATATATATACAATGCTGCAGCCAGACTCATCCATTCTTCCCTCAGCTGCATCTCTTTGCAGTTCTCTTCACTGGCTTCTATTTCACCATTTCAAATTCATCTCCTGTGCTTTGCCTTCAAATCCCTCCAGTTACACTTCCCACTTACATTTCTGACCTGGTAAAAAAACACTCCCCCAGCAGCTCTCCTCACTCCTCCAATGACCTACTAACGTCTTCTCTCATAACCTCATCACATGCCTGGCTCCAACGTTTCTAGAGCTGCCCCAACTCTCTGGAATGGTCTTTCTCATACTATTCCGCTTACTACTACTTTCTGATCATTTAAAAGAGTGTCCAAAACCCATTTTTTGAAACTTGCCTACCCATCTTCTTCTGTCTTTTGAAACCCTCACTACTTCCCATCACTACATGTCTCCCATCCTATTGTGAGTTACTTCTCCCACTCACTAGATTGCAAGCTCTTCTGGGCAGGGTCCTCTCTTCCTGTGTCAGTATCTGTCTGTCATTTGCTTTCCCTATTTAATGTACAGCACTGTGTAATATGTTAGCACACTTATAACACTTCCTAAACACACTGCATACAGGACTTGAGCCCCTGCACAACCTATAGCAAGACCAAGCTTTCTATGTCACTTTTTATCCCAGAGTTTGCACATGCGCAGTAGGTGGCGGAGGGGGTGGAACTCTTGTCTGTGTCACAGGAACCCACACTTCCCCATTGGCCAGGTCTCCTGTTTCCTGGTTCATACGTCACATCCTGTCTGGAGGAAAAAAAAACATGAAAGTTTAGCGCGCGAGATACAATTGTGTACGGATCGGTCAGCTGGCAGTGTTCTCCATAGACAGGCGGCAGCATGGACCCAGCCTCCTGTATGAAGAGCTTACTCCTGGCTGTAGCCCAGTACAAGAGCAACAAGAACGAGGCCAATGGGGCTGCTGTGCAGAGACAGCTGGAGGTATGGAGAAGCATAGCTTATCTTATAGACATATGCACACCCGGTTCTGGGCTTCTCATTACTGCGCATGCGCAGCTACTTTACCAGAGGAGGATACAGTGCATGCTGTGACTTGTGGTTCTACAAGATCAGCAGCAGTCATGTATGTTATTCATGCTGACAGTGTTCCCCTCCCTGTCCGGCTCACCTCCTGGCTTTACTACTGTGAGTCCCTGACCTGCCTGAAACACCTGCATTGATTTTCTGATCTGAATCTGATGGATCTCCAAAATAATGTCAGCGGGTGAACATATATGTTTATCAGAAGGCCATCAGCAATGGTCGGCACTGTGTTTCATGCAGAATAAAGAGTCCTCAGGTTAATTTGTCCCTGCTGCAATGCAATGGTGTGTTGCCAATGGTCCAATCTTCACGCCATTGCAGAACTATTGTATGGCTTAGTAATGACCTGACGGATGCCTTGTCCACCTACTGACCGCCATAGTGCTATATATCAGTCAGCAGATGACTGCACATAGTCCAGCAAGGGACCGCTGTCCACAGAACCTTAATATGTGTCAGAACAGTAAAAAAATGAATGAATATGTTGGTGTAATGTGTTCATGCTTGCTGGCACGTCTATGCAACTTGCCAATGGATGTGCTGATCGGGGATGGCTGCTGTGCATTTGTATGGAGGAAAACGCAGCATGGTGCCACTAACTCATACTCTCCTCTCCATTAAGCAGTATGGCGCTATGTGTACAGAGCTCATTCATTCTGTCACTGCAAATGATCACAAAAGATTATTATTTTTATTATTTTTGGCAACAATAATCTGACAAGATTCAGGGCTGGGTACAAATGTGTAATGGTTCTCGTCCGATAAACGACTCGGGACGGGAATCTGGCATGTGTACAGCACTCGTCATCCATCATCCAAACGACCATCCTGGCGGATCCACAGACTATGGACGACGAATGATCATAATGGAAGTTAAGGGGGAGAGAGTGCAGTGGGGTGCCGCTCCATCTCCCCCCTCTCCATAGAGCAGAACGGTGCTGTATGTACAACACTTGTTCATTCATCGTGCAGTTCTAGTTGTTGGAAAGGATCATGAAAGATCCTTTCCAATGACAATTATTGCACGTGTATACATAGCCTAAGACAGTGGTGATCTATTGAAAGGGATGCAGGGAAGTATTATTAACTCTTTTTCTTTACTCATTTACAAAGGTTTCATCAAGCTACCTTATAATGTTACAATGATGTGTTGTTTGTTGTTTTGCATTTATTTGTTTATTTTTATACAGACTAATTCTATAGAAAGGAAAATATTAACCTCCTTGCCGTTAAGCCCGACCTTCGCTCGGGCAAAAAAAAATTGCAAGGATGGTTAACCCCGAGATTTTTCACATCCTGTTCGGACATATTTCTGTAAGTTACAGGTCTACAATTTAAAAAAAAATTTCATGAAAAACAGTGGATCACTTTTGGTACAGAAATCTAGACCTCAGTGTAACGCTTAGGTGGTTAAGCTTTTGTGTGTTTTTCTTCCCCTGAAAGGTCATCTCTGGGATAAAATTTAACAAGTTATTTTCATCAAACCAAATTTTACCAAGTGAATGCTTGAGCAGTCTTGTGGAACTTATTGAAGACCCCAATAGCAGTCCTGCCATAACACTGAAGACTGTTAACTTATTATCTAGTTTAGGTAAGTAACTTGTGATGTTTCAGTAAGTGTACATTTCCCTTTTGGTTTTAGGGGAGAATAATTAAATTTATAAAATGGTAGGTACCAGGGCATGATGCGTTAAATTGCCCTGTTAAAGATAAAGGTTCTCACCTGTCATTGTTTTCTGATATTGTACCAACGTAGTTCCTGCACAGAAGCTGCTGTCTGTGGTACTCTGCCACCTTCTGATTCTGTCTTCCTGATGTGGAAGCTGCTAACCCAAACAAGGGTAAGAGAGGAAAGCTGGGAGCAAACCATCACCCTGTCAGCCATGGGGAAGATGTTGATTGGTTGGCTACAGCTCTAGGAGATATAGCCCCAACACATATATCAGGCAGGCAGAGTGGTAACAGACAAATCTCATCTGCACAGTTTTGGAAATATTAAACTCTTTCTGCACAAACTATAATCCTTATTTATAATAAGGTCACGTTGTAGGTTAAAGAAGCCAAGCTGCCCCTGTTTTCAGTGCTTTACTCTCAAGAAACTCCATAACAAATCCAACAGTTCAGAGACAAGTGGGTTAGGTTATTGCTAGCTGTGTCCTATTTCTAATTCCTTCCTGTCCTAGGTCATTGCCCTTATTTTCCTGTATACTCATTTCTCCTAGGCATTTTTTTATTCAGGTGAGGGGTCACTGTTGTTTAAGAATTTTTTGTCACTGTCATATACATTAGTTGTATTAGACATGTCAAATCTGCCAGTGTATAGGGCTGGTGCATTTGTTGTGTGTAAGCGTCTAGGTTCTTGTTTGATCATATCATTTTTTATGTATCTCATGTTGGTATTCTGTTTTTATATTTAATAGCTGTAGACACAGAGACAAGAGAAACTCTCCATGCTACTTACAATCTCACCAATGTTTTGGCTGGTGTGGTTCACAGATATAGCTCCATCTTAAATGATCCAGTTTTATTACAGGTTTGTATATTTCTATTTCTTGTTTTTTTTTTTTTTTTTTTTTTTTTTTTTTTTTACTACCTCTATACATGTTAGCACAAAATGCATGTACTGATATAATCCTATTGGTGTGTGTGTGTTTGTGTATATATACATCAAAAAGCAGGTATATTGAAGAAAGGTGGTGCATTACAATCTATTTAATGTAGCATGGACTGCCTCATACAATGCTCCCTAATATGTTAAACTCCTTTTTTGCAGCATACTACGTACCTATGTAAAATGTATGCATTAGCACAGCATACCTGCTTTTTGATGCCTTTACTTGTGCATGGCACCCCAATGTGCTGGACAGTTGCAGACAAACACCACAGTGCAAATAAAAGCGTGCCATGCTATGTTGCTTGAAAAAGTTATTGTAGATTACATTTTGTATTTTTCCAGTGTATCGGAATCTCATTTGTAACATGCGTTAACACAGCACAATTAGAAGCAAGTGTGAATCCACCTTTTAAAGCTAGGGAGTTCAGACCTATTGTAATGTTTATTTAAAACCATGATGATGACGACAAGGAGACAAATTATAGTGACCCATGTCTACGTAGTGCAAACTGACAGGTTCACCCTATTACCTACTTGTTAACCTGGTGAGGTGAAGATCCTCTCCAATGACCCTGGACTGTATATGAAGTAATATCATTATATTTTTACTATTTTAATATTGCAGTTGTAGCTAAGTGAACGCCAAAAAAATTCATAAATATGAAAGCTGCATGTGTTTAATGGTACACATTTCTGGGGGGGGGGTATGTTTTATTATTTGTCTTACTTACCAAAAATAGAATAAATATTTTTGTATATTTATTTTCATTAGAGTCTTCAGCTCCTGCAAAGGTTAACTTACAATATAAGAGTTTTACATGCAAGTGTCAACATTGAGGAACTGATATCCTTTTTGATGAGCAGAATGTAAGTAAACATCCAGCAAGTCCATTTGAGGCAGCATCTTGCTTTTTGGGTACTTTATTTGTACCATACTGTATATTTTTTAATCTTCTGTCCCTGTTTAGACTTTTTTCAGTGAAGTGGTTCTAAGTCTAAACTTGACAAAACGGTATCCAATTCAATTTTTTTCTTCAGTAAAGTTTACTCTCTTTAATTTACCAGTTTATCATGCTATTAATACTGATTACCAGCACTCTGTGGTAGCGTTGGCACACCAGGCTTTCAACCTTATAACCATAGTTCACATGCTCCTATTTTCATGCAAGCATGATTTGTCTTTTTCCATGCACCATAGTCACTATTAGTGTTGGTCGAATAGCTCACTATTCGATTCGTCAGCTATTCGCTCGAATAGAGCAAAATTATTCCGGTGGTCGAATGTCAAAGTCGAACACCATTAAAGTCAATAGGAGGAAAAATCAGGGTTTTTTTCAGCACTGTGTAGAGCTTCTACAGCCTCCAAACAGATGTAAAAAGATACATTATAAAAAGATACATAACACTATTGCATACCCCTGTACTTCACATGAATATTAAAGAGCACATGTCACATCAATATTAGGCTAAAGCTAGGTACACACTTCCAATAATTATTGTTAGAAAATGAACGATTACGACCGATTAGATTACGACCGATGACCGATTATGCACGATTATACTTGAACAATCATATTGTGCACAATTCTGTACATGCTGTAACAATATGATTGTTCAAATATAATCCACCAACAGTGTCCACACGCTAGATACAATCGTTTGAACGATGCAGGGAGGGACTTGTAAAGGAGAAAGTGTACCGCAGAAACGATAGATACACACGATAGATAGTGAAAGATCGCCGGCAATCAGATCCACCCGGACGGTCGTTCATTCCCAACGGCAATCCTCGTTCGTTGGCGTCCTTGGTCACTGTTTTTTGGCCAATCGGTTGTTCATCGGTCGTCTGTTGGACGTTTCTAACTATAATTATTGGACGTGTGTACGCAGCTTTAGTCTACACGGACTGTTTCCCCAGCGTTTAACCTGAGGCTTTTTAAAGCTCATGTTTGAAGTCCCCATGCATTCCCATGGGCTAATCTACACCAGGACGTTTCCTTCAGGCAGGTTTTTGAGCGTTATCTTAAATGTTGCTTGCAACATTTATAAAATTAAAACGCTGGATAAACGCGGGAAAACGCTACCATTGAACTCAATGGAGGCTTTTTCAAGCGTTTTTAAGCTTTTATGAAAGCTTCCATTGAAAACAATGGGGGCTTTTATAAACATTTTTAGCAGGACTTTAGAATCTGGAAGCCCCCTTTAATAAGGAGACTCCTAGATCTCCACCACCCCACCCTGAGGAATGAGTACAGGGGTACATAAAACCCCTTACTCATTCCCTGAAGTAAAAAAAATAGGACGAAACTTTAATGTTAAGTTATTTTGTTAATGTATGTGTGTTGTGTAATTCATTTTTTTTTTTTTTTTTTCAGGTTTTCGCAATGACAGGATCATTTCCAGAGTTGCAATGAGCACAGCCCTGGAAATCCTCCGGACAATGAGGGACTGCAGGGCACTAGGGGTTAAATGAGGTTGCTCTGTGATTGGCTGAGGTTTTACATTTCTCAGCCATTCAGCACTAGACATGAATGGGGAGACTTGTGCCCATTCATCTCTAATGCTCTGTGATTGGCTGAGAAATTGGAAACCCTGATGACAGCTCAAGCACCATCAGGATTTCCCTTTCTTCAGCCAATCAGGGAGCAGAGCAATCAGCGGAGCTTTACTATGCTGACAGCTCTGTTCTCCTGATCGCTCCCGCAGCCCTTGAGGAGCTGTGACATGTGTTCTGTATCTGTAATACATGTCACACATCCTCTAGGGCTGCGGGAGTGATCAGGGGAGCAGAGCTGTCTGCATAGTAAAGCTCCGCTGACTGCTCTGCTCCCTGATTGGTTAAGGAAAGGGAAATCCTGATGATGCTTGAGCTGTCATCAGGGTTTCCTATTTCTCAGCCAATCACAGAGCAGTAGAGGTGATGAATGGAGATAGTATCTCCATTCAACCTCTATTGCCCTGGTATTGCCTGCGGTTACAGCTAATTGAAGGCACCTGCTTCCAATTATCTGTAACCGCAAAGTTCCCATGGTTCGGGAATCCCACAATGACATTATGATTCATAATGTCATTGTCGGATAACCTGTAAAAAAAACAAAAAACAAAGTTAAAATAAAAGCGCATACAAATTAAATTAATTTAAGATTAATTTTTATTTTTTTTAAACTTTTTTTTCCCGGAATATTGCAGTCGAATCCTGTGTTTTTCGGGTCGGGTCTACCCGAATTCGAACATATTCGGGTCAAAAAATAAGGACAACCCGAATTCGAACATCAACACTAGTCACTATCTGCTTGGGCATTACTGACAGTCATGTGACCGATTTTCCTTTACACTGCTTTACATGGCCAGGGCAGAGGACAGACAAAATCAGCAACATCACCCAATCGACATGCTGAACACACCTGCCAACCCAGGTCATTCAGAGCAGAGAATAGGGATAGTGATTAAGGGACCTACACAGTTTGCATAAAAAGTACTTTTACAATTTATTTTACTGTGGTTTTCGTTAATTTGTTGTGATTGGTGTACCCAGTCCATTGTGAGGGTATCAAGGTCCTGTTAAACACTATTTGGTCATTGTAGCACAGATACCCTCAGAATCTTTCAGATTTAGACTATTGCCAAACTCCAAGAGTTTGTATTTAGATTAGAGTTTTTTTTTAACCCTAATGGGGATTTCAAGTTTAAATGACTGAAAAAATATTTTTTATTTGCTTTGATTTGAAAAAAAGGGGGGTGTGGGGTCTATTTGCAAGGTCATCAAGCCATGACTGTGTGCTTTTCTGTGCACTTTTGAAAGTCTTAACGTTTCATTTAAAGAGCCCTGTGTTACAGATAGGAATGAGCAGTGTAATATCGGGCAAATATCAGTTGGCTGTTTTATCTTTATCAGCCATTTTTTCACTTGTTCATTTGACAGGCTCCCCAACACACTGTACATTAACAGCCATAAAAAGTGTGCTGAAAGTGTTGAGTATATACTTTTTTTTCTTTTGCAGTGTCTTGGCAGCCTATCCATATTAAATGGACTACATTAATGCAACACACATTTAAAGTATGCAACAGGTTGCTACAGTTTGGAGCCACACATAGTTGCTCCTAAGCCCAAGATAGATTTACTGCATTCCTTTAGGAATTCTCCTGTTGGTATTAGGGGCGTAGAAATGTATACTTGTTAGTGGAAGCAAACCGGTTTGTTATTTTTGGAAATCCTGAAAATAATTTTTGCTGGACTTAAATGATTTTAAGAAAATACATGGTTACCAACATGGGGGACAAAGTGGAATAAACTGACAAAAAGCCAATAAATTAACAATCTATTTTTTTTCTTTTCTATCTTCTAGTCAGTCATCAGAAGATGAGCTAACCATGCCTTGTCTTGGCCTTTTGGCAAACCTTTGTCGGAACAATCTTTCCGTACAGTCATACATAAAATCTTTGGTAAGAAGATGCTAACATTTTCCAGATCTCTAAAGACTTTATTGTGTTAGGTTGCATTTTGCAGATAGATATAGCAAAGTGTGCATCATATACATTTTTTATGATAATGATACAAATATAAAGACTGATTTATCAGAACTGAAGAAATGTGTGATTCTGGAATGATGAGCCATATAAAAAATTAAATTCAGTATATTTTATGTTAGAAGCGACATCACCTGTCCCTTTCTCCATAAAAGACTTTGCCTGCTCGCTCATTTTCAAATCAGAACTTTAGTAAATACTTTACTTTTGTAAATAAATGTTAATGAATGGCGTAAAGGAAATACAAAATAAGATAACATTTTATTTCTTTGCTCATTCACATTGCAGAGTGCTTCTTTATGGACATCACAAACCACATCATTTATTTTTCACTTAGCAAGCTGACCTTTCCTTATTTATTTATTTTTCATTACACTGCAGTGTGCTGTGCTGTACTGTAATGTATTGAGCTGCACTGCATTTAAATTCCCATTTCTTTCCCAGTGCACACCAGCACAGCATTTCTGCATGAAATGTGCCTTTTTGAAAAGTGGATTTTTGGCTATTTTTATAAAGCAGTCAATCTGACATTCACTGAAACATTGGGCCTGATTTATTAACGGGGCTGGAGAGGATACACTTTTATTAGTGAAGCTGGATGATCCAGCAAACCTGGAATGGTTCTGGTCTAGGATTGAAAACATTTGCTAACAAAATACTTTTAAGAGATCCATTCCAGGTTTGCGGGATCACCCACCTTCACTGATGAAAGTGCATTCTCTTCAGCCTTGGAGACCATTCATAAATCAGACCCAATATTTTTTTTCTTTTTGATTGTGATTCAACTTGAGCATGTATTGACTTGTGCATCATTTTTTCTCTTACAGAATAATGTTAAAACATTCTATCGTACATTAATCAGCTTCTTGGCCCACAGTAGTCTTACTGTGGTAGTATTTGCACTTTCGGTATTGGCAAGTTTAACACTGAATGAAGAAGTGGGTGAAAAGGTGAAGTACTCGCAAAACTTTAGATTTTATTCATTTGTAATTCTACATCTTTTATTTGAAGTGGCCAGTAACTTATAGTTCCATGGATAGTCAGCTTGAGAAAAAAGACATCAAGTTTCCCCTTTTGCACATAAATAAATGCCTCTCTTGAGCTCTATTATGATTGTTTAAATGTTGCTTCTAGCCTGTTTGTCAAATTACAGATACCCTGTTCGATAAACAGTTTGACTCCTCCTTTGACTTTGATTCAAGACAGGAAGCAATTGAATTTATGTGCTGATCCAATGTATAGTTCCTAAGCTGTAATGAAAATGGCTGAAGTCCAAAGCTACTGTATGAACACATTTAAAAAAAGTACCAAATCCAGATACTGTGTAGTTCACAGGGAAAAAAATTACTTTACCTATACTGAGTAAGCAGTAGTCTCCTAAATTTCCACTTGTATGCTTCCCCCCACCCAGATACTTCAGCTAACAGCGGGAGGGGTTCAGTAAATGAGGCTATTCTCCAGTGCATAAATCTCACATTATCCACAGTGGTGTTTTTTTCAAACACTGCAAGAAATGAATTTATACACAGTCAGCATCACATAGGCACCTTGTAACCAATAGGGGAGGATCCCCTGCTTTTAGTTCAATCTCAGCAGTTTACATTCAAGACAAGCAATCCACCTAGGCTACAAAAAATGCCAATGCATTGATTTGAGATTTTGGATATTAGAAAATAGTTTCTGCAGGTGATAAAGTTGCACATTAGGGAACCATCTTGTAACTAGTGTGTGAGAGAAGACATAGCTCACATTTAGGGTACATATAAATGTGTAGCACAAAAACATGTCAATGTAGTACTCATAATAAAGTCACTATGGATCTAGGGTACGTTCCACTTTGTTTTCAAGCACATGGAAAATTCAACAATATATAAACTTTAATCTCCAAAAACATTGTTTAATTACCTAATTAACCTATGCATGTTGCATATTGGTTGGTATGTTGGGTGATTACATTGAAAAGCTTTTCCCTGAATGCATTGAATCCGTAGTGGAATATAAATTTTACTTTTATGCGTTGGGTGGATCTAGTACAAAAGTACATAGAACAATGCATATAAAATAGCCATTGATCAACCCTAAAGACTGAGGCTATCTAGTGGCCAATATATTGTGTACGACATCTTGGTTTAAAGGTGAGTAATACATCTTTACAGCTGCTTTATTTAATTTTTTTACACTTATGGTACATTTAAATAGAATGTTTAGCCAGTGGTTGGATGTAAATTACATCTATGGCGCTTTTCTGTTTTATTTTCAGAAGAAGACTATAAGTGTTAATTATATTTTTCAAGGTCTAATTCAATTCAGTAGGCCTTAGAAACTTATGTTAGATCTTCTGTATAGCCCAATTACAACTTGTAGAAACCCATATACTTCATAGTATGAGTTAGTGGCAGTTTTTTAATTACATGGTATTACATGTTAAACTCAAGTTTTCTGATTTAATAATGAATAAGTTTCATACAATGCATTGTTGTATACTGCCTTTAATGCAGCAACTGTTCTGTAAATTCTCATAAAAACAATTTACAGATTGGCAGCTGATGATTGCAGAAGAACTTGTCAGGTCTTATGTTCTTGAACTTCTATTGGTGAAGTGAGTGCTGCTAAGTATGTGTTCACTGCAGACAGCTGTCATGGCAAGGTCAGGCACCTCCATGTGTTTCTAATTTTGTGCTGTTTACCTTCTCTTTATTTTTTAGTATTACTTAGACATGTCTAAATGACATTAAAGCTACGGTGTACTTATTTTGGAATCTTTTATAGCTTTTTCATTCCAGGAATATACATCAGACATTTCAGTTAATATTTAACATTCTTGTAAATGGGGATGGGACGTTAACAAGAAAGTACTCTGTGGACCTTCTTATGGATTTACTGAAGAACCCCAAAATCGCAGATTACTTGACAAGGTATTACTTTTCTTCAGTTGTACATGATTCATGTTTGTGTATTTTTTTTTATCTTGTTGGATCTGTGTTTAATGTCCTGCATTCCTGAAATCATCAAGGTATTCAAACTGAAAAATAACTTAAATATGTTGCTAGTTAGGTTCTCATACTCGTTTATTTAAAATCCAGCCAAAATTGTTATCAGGATAATGATAAAGTTGAAAGGACTGCTAATATGAAGCTTAGGTGGTTGATTTAAGCAGACTAAGTTATCTAAAATAACTTTGTGCTTGCTTAGTTAAGGTCCTAAATAGTCTGTACATAGCCCTATTGTTGTATCATTTTAAATTACACAAAGCACGGATAACAGATATAGTAACTTTTTGCAATTTTTTTTTTATTTACTGGAAGCACACTACAAGCCTTTCTAATTACATTTTGTGTATTAGAATTATTTTGGGGGAAGTAATGTTTTGATAATGTGTTTTTTTTTTTTAACAAGTTAGCTATTGGTATAGGGATAAGTTAGCAGGTAGAAAAAGGGGAACTCCAATTCTTTTTTTCATTTGGGTCTAGTTTCAACATAAACTGCTCTTGTCAGTACCAAAAATATATTGTCACTGCTCCTGACAACAGGGATTTGTCTTTCAGCCACAGCTATGCTGAAGGAGTGACATTCCTCCCTTAATATTTAGTTGAAATATTTAATTGTATATTTTACACAATGAGCTTTTTTTTCTTCTTAGATATGAACATTTTAATTCTTGTCTTAATCAAGTCCTTGGACTTCTACATGGAAAGGATCCAGACTCTGCTTTCAAGGTATTCAGCTCACATATGTTACATTTATCACAGTAGAGCTATTTTAGGTACAGCGGGCCTTGTTTAAATACACTGTGAGAATAAATTAAATGAAGAATCTGATTTAGTAATAAACAAATTCTTGAATAAAAAAAGATTTTATGGGTCTGTAGCACATTAAGCACTTTTTTGTGTAAAAATTTAGCATCCTTAAACTTTCAATTATCACTTGCAAATCTTTTGAGGTTTATATTTTCTGATCATTTCAGTTCTCCTAATGTAAAGGGTGTCTTTATTAAAGAGGAACTAAACTCAAGAGTCCCCCAAAACAAAAACAAAATACACTTACCTTTAATCTCGCAGGGCAGTCAATAGGTCCGGAGGTCTCTTCCATCGGGTCCCGCGTCGTCTTCCTGCCAGCGCTCCAGGTGCCGCCATCTTCGCCTCTTCTTTCTGGATCTTTTTCCTACATCACCCGACCCAGGCTTGAGATCGGGTGACGGAGATGGGGAAAAAACTTGCCGATTTCACTGAGCATGCGTGAGATCAACAATTTTTCCCCGAAAAGCACCCAAGAGCCTTTGCACTTACATTCGTTCTCGATCTCCTGGGGTGGCGGTGCTGCACCCTCATTTTTCTTTTTTCCTTTTAATATGCCTACTTATATATTTTAAGTCGATTTTAAAGTTCCACTATAAAAGTTTGTGATCAGGCAGGGCTTTATTGCAGAAGGGGTCAAGCGATGTCCCTTCTGCAATAAGCACTCTTACCTGCTTGATTCCTGCTTGATTGCTTGAGCTGTTAGGATACTCAGCACACCCCCTACAGTTGCTGGCACTGAATGAATGTCTTCCTATTCTTGCCAATCAAGATAGTCAAAAGGAGGAGACAAAGGTAGAGTATGGCGGAGCCCTCCAAAATGATGGGGACAGGTAAGTATAACAGTGTTTAGTTCTGCTTGATCTTCTGGTCATGTTTGCTATCCTGTTCTCACTTTCAGATTTTGCAGATTGATGGCATTTTTACGTTAAGCTTCTACAAAGTTATGTAGTTATTACTGCTGGTTCCATTCTAAATCATGTAGTATAGGTAATTTGTAAAAAAAATAATAACTTTTTATAAACAAATGTGTTGATATTTTTTGATAATATGTTATGAATTTGTATTTAGAATCATAGATCTCATTGTGCCTCCTCCTGATGAAGAGGACTGAGAATCTGTGAAAACAGAAATTACTACACTGATATTGCAAATGTACAGCTACATGTTCTTTTTTTGGAAGACATGCTGAGATATATACGTTTGTAAACATGTATTTTAACTTTTGTATTGAAATAAAGTGTTGCTGGCGCATTTTAATATGTTTGTGAATTGTGAGGTATGATATGATGCCCTCAAAGCCACTAAGCTTCTTTCTTCATGTTTGTAAAATTATGTAGTTCAGGGTAGGACATGGTGAATTTTATTAACTGATAACTTAAAATTGTTTTGTCATTTTCTGTCATGCGACAGTTATTTATTTTTGCCCTGATAATCTGTTTTTCAGGTCTTGGAATTGCTGCTTGCTTTCTGCTCTGTGGCAAACTTGAGACACATTTTGCAACAAACTATTTTAGAGCAGTCTGCACCAAGTGGAGGAAATGGGAGACTGCATCCACGCACAAAATCTTTGGAACCTGCTGTAGCTCTCGTTCACTGGTCAAGCCATTCACTAGAAGCTCCTCAGAACTGTGCAGCATTGGCTTTGGAGCTCTTCAATGAAGTGTTTGCAGTATGTTGGTTTTAACTTTAGTTTGAAGCGAATGATTACTGTTATGCAGTTTAAATATAACAGAAATTATTTTCTGTCTATAGAATAAGTACGTTTGTATAAAGATCCTGTTTTTTCCAAGCCAGTCCTGGGCAACAAACCTGAGAACTGCAGGCATTCTATAGGGACTGAGCCTGAAGTTGGTATAAGCTCTTAGTGAAACCATTGTTTCCTATTTTCCTATGACTATGCAGCCCAAATAGTAGGCTTCATAGTACACAATGAGAGATGGTATAGAAGTTAATATTCCATGAAGGTAAATGCAACCACTCAAAATAAAAAGGTGTATAAGGCACTTCATAAAATACCAATACTAGCATTTTCATTGTCTAACTACAACTTAAAGTTTATGTAAAATCATTTTTTTGACAATAACAAAGAGATCATTGAGTAAAAACAATATAAGAAACCAACAGACTGTTCAATAGAAAAGTATACATTCAACCAGTATCTATCACAATCTGTAGCAGCAGGGATCCAGGCCCTGTCTACATTTCCCACAGACTTTAATAAAATACCTAAGAGTCTCCAGCTGTCAGATAAGTTGTTTTCAGGAGATTTCAGGTGATTTCAGAAACTGTTACCACAAAGATTAGAAACTGCGTAATAGCAGTTGTGAGATCCTGCGTATGCATGATCTGAGTGACATGGCATAACCGCTCGATGGAAATGAGGTTGAGTCTGTTTCTTATGGGTCAAGAGGACCCCTCTCACACTGGTTTTCATTGACCCCTTCCTTTCATTCTTCAGTATAATCCCCTTTAACATTGTCTTCACTGAACCTCCCCAGCAACCTCCCATATAACTCTGTTGGTCAATGAAGCCTCTTCCCAATAACATCTCCTATTACTTTGTTGTCATTGGAACCCCCTTTACATCTCCTTTCACTCTCATGGGAGGGAAATGTACCAGACATTTTCCCTGCTGCCTGCTATATATGGGAAAGGAGAAACTCCTGGCGTTATTTTGAACATATATGGTGGTCCAGTTTTTTACCAATCACTTTCAGGATTCTTTTTAAGCTGCCCATACGCTGGTTACATGACTTAGGATGGCCTGTGGCTTTTTTTGTTAAGTTGTCTGTTATTGTTTTAAAACCATAAATACAGATAACATGTAGCCATTTCCTATACATGTTGGAGGATATGTATATTTGGTAGGATGGATCCAATCCAGTCAAAGTGGTGTTTGTCCAGCCTTATAATGAACAAAGGCAGTACATGGGTCTGTGTACAAAAAAAGTTTTATCAAGATATGCCCAAAATATTTACATATGCCACAAAAATGTTTCTATTTACTAATTTATTTGTATTGATATCTGGTCCATTTTCCATCATTCTATCCATGATGGCCTTAAAATGGTAATACAAAAGCTCTTATTTTGCTTTTGTGTGTCTTACTGCCTTTTTTCATTCTCTAATACCTAAATAAATAAATAAAAACAGCCTAATCAGTGGTTAGAGCAGTTAGCACAGCCAAAATGATCTTTTCAGATCCATATACTAGCAGAAAAGTGATGGATAGCTCTCCCGTAGAGATTTGACTTTCTTTACTTTCCCCTGGTCCATCCTTTTAGCATACTGTATGTTCTCTAGGTATTATGTAAGTCTATGTATGTTGACGCTCCCATGTGAATACAGCTGTATTCCTGTAGAGGAACTGTTTAAGGTTTTGAAATCTGTTGAGTGATCAGTAATATCAAGATCAATAATATTGTTTGTCTGTTTCAGGCTTGGGGAGAGCATTGCAGCTAACAATGCCTACATACAGCAAGATACTGATCATCCATCGAAAAGATTTGGAGTGCAAGTCACTGCAAACAACTGCCGAACGTCACCAATGTCAAATCTGAACAATGTAGATATATCGTCCTCTAATATCCAGGATCTCATACAAAGGTTACAAACTGGAATGCAGGTAAAATTAGATATTCTGATTTATTACAATTTTATGCAATGCAGATAGTGTCCTTTAACAAATATTAACCATTGCACCATTGGATTTTACAATATAATTACCTGGATCTGCAGCAGTCTTGCTAGACTTAAATTGAATTTGTATGCATTTGGATTCCACTAGTTTATATCCTATTACTGCTGCTGGTTTTTAACTTTTTTTTTTTTTACTATTTATAGATGAAGGAACAGGTGAATGATGTGAGGATATCTGATATAATGGATGTTTATGAACAAAAGCTATCTGCGTTAGCAGTACGTATAACAATATAAGTATTTCCTTGTTTTTCAAAAAGAAATTTCAGTAGTGATAACATTTTGTGTTCTTTCTGTGCAGTCTAAGGAAAGCAGGCTACAGGACTTACTGGAAGCAAAGGCACTAGCACTTGCACAAGCAGACCGACTGATTGCACAGTACCGGTGTCAGAGAGCACAAGCTGAAGCAGAGGTGAGAGGAAAACTGTACAGAGCCATCTGTCAGCTCAGATGGACATGGCAGCTGAATTTATGACCTAAGTTGATAAGAGTTTCAAACTGCCCATCATCTTTCCCTGCAATTATTTTACTGAAGCATTATATGTATATATATATATATTCAGTTGTCAGAACATGCAATCAGCAATTATTTTACTGAAGCATTATAATATATTTCAGTTGTCAGAACATGCAACATTTTATATTTATATAGATAATCAACCGCAGCAGTGCTTGGGCATGATGGCAATCCACAAGACCCGTCATATGACGTCACAAGACCTGTAATATGAATAGTTGAACTCATTCCATCAAGCAAATGCTATTTGCAGAACTCCATGCAGATATATTGCTGTGGGGTTTTAATGTGTATTTCAAATAAATAATATATTGAATGTCTCTGTATGTCATAACTCAAATCAATGGACATGCAATGATTGAAAAGAAAAGGCATCAAAGAAAAACATATATCTGTAAATTGGCCATTAAAGGGTTCAATTGACTCTGGGGTTGGTTTAATTAACGTTCATAAGTGAGTGAATTTAAAGCAGTTAGCCTCCATCTTATTGGCTTCATCATATAATGTTTAAATGTGTCTGTATTACTTGACATAAATATTATGAAAAGCAAAAGTACCCTGTTAAATGTAGAGCAGCCTTTCTTTATCGTTTTAACATGGAGGAACCCTTGCTTACATTACTATATCCACAGCTCGCAGTACAATAATGTGGTAGTCAGTGCGAAGAATGACACCCCTATAGAAGATCATTTGTATCACTTAATCTAATATTGGAGGCACAAATTGCTCACTGCTTAAGGAACCCCTAGCAACCTCTGGAGGAAGCCTGGTTGAGAACCCCTTGAAGTAGAGGGCATAGGGTCACTTTGAAGCACACATAACCCAACAACCTTAATGTCTGTGCTCATTTGTGATAATTAACACTGTATATGCACGTATCTATTGTGGGTAAATATTTAACATACCTGTAGCACATATGTTTAAATATTATTTTTAAAATAAATTAGGGAGGTGATGATTTTTCTTTTGTTTCTCTTTTAATATTAAAATAGTAAATATTTGTAAATCGCATTGTTATAACTTTATTAATATTACATGTTGTCCTATTTTACAGTGTAACGTATCCCCTACATGTAATACTAAGAGTTTATAACAGAATTGAGTGTATCTTACATTAGTCAACAGCATCTTTTGATGGTATGTGCTGTTATTTATGAAAAACATTACTTGGTTTGCTATGGTTGGGCTCCAGGCCTACAGGTATAAAATATTCACTACAGGCTGAACTGTACAATCTACATTTTGAGGAGCATACAAGCACCCTACCTGCTCAGTACTTTTAGTTTTGCATACTTGTCCTTTCTTGACCCTACTGATCACATCTTGTGATGCCGTAAGGAAATTTCCAGATATATCCACCAGACTGCTTGCTGGCTTAAACATATACATATCCGTAAGAAAAAAAAAATACTAAAGATGCACTCAAACATGGACATTCCCAGTTACCCTATGAACTGTTCTCTGAATTCTAGTTTCAGTGACTGTCAGCTTTCTGGTCTTAGAACTATGTTGTTTGCAGGATATCATTACCTTATTTGCTAACTTTCAACAACTAGGCAAATAAGTAAATCAAAATTTGCTGTGATGTCTACTTCTGTTTATGGAGTGCAGGTATTGAAGCTGGTTAGCCAGACAACTAGCCTCTTTAGATAGTCAGCAATGATTGTCTCCATTTTTCTCCCAGTACAGTGCTTACATAAATGTTTAACCTAGACCTTCTTCTGTCCTGAATCAAGCACACAATGTTTTTGTTCCCCTTGTTCAATAAAGGTTTACTGAAGAATAAAAAATGCTTTGATTTCAAAGATATAGAGAAAAAAACTGTGAGAGACATTTTCAAACTAGTGTTATGTGAGTCTACCACTACATTTGTGTAGGCCATATCTAATTAGCATAGTAACAATATTTGGAGTTTTTTTGTAATTCTTTTCTACCTTTAGGGAAAAGAAAGTGATGGAATATCAGATAACAACTAGTGCTGATGCCTGCTGGTTTAGTTCCACTATATTGTATTGAGTATTAGAGTTTAATAGACCTATGTAAGTTACCATTGCTGAATTCATTACAGTACAGTATTCTGTTTTGATGAAATGTAGCAGGAGAGCCCATACTCAATCTCTCAGATCCTAAATTTTAGGGGATTTTGTAGCTCTCGCATAGTTCACTGGCAGTATGGATATCCTGATTATACATTCTGAAAGTAAAACCCTGCTTCTGTTTCACCTTTCTGCTCTGTGTCTATACTTAAGTGCCTGGCAAAGTTCCACACCGTTCTTGCATAGCTTTTCTTAACTGTCCGTCATTTTCTGCTAACACCTCTCACTGTTCACATTACATCCTCTAGAAATTGGTCCAAATAGTTTTTACTTGCCACAATGAAACAGTTTATCAATAGATCAAATCCAATTTATTTCAGAGCTTCTAAAAGAATCCACTTTTATTAGAGCTAAAATTTAATAGTCCAATGTGTGTACATGCATTCTATTATATACTATGTCTATTTGTAGTTTCTGTACATATAGAATACCATTTTAATTGGCACAGATTATAACAAGCAATCAGGCATAAAAATATATTGTAAACATAAGTTTTTCTAAATAATGAATTATAAACAATATTTTAGGCATCAATTGGGTAGAGTTTGCTTTATAAATAGATAAAACACAAATTCAATCTCTATCTAAGAAGTAGATAAAGCCATGTACTGCTCTACATCTAAAGTATTACCCTTAATAAACGTTTACTCTTTATATATGTTCTCAGTTCAGCTGTTAAGAAATACATTATTTTATACACTCTTTGAACCTGGATCCATTTCATTTACCCCTACAGCTCACTGAAAGTTCTTATTGCCTTCTGAAAAGCGATTAAAGAAAAAACAATTGTCTTGGGGATGTCATCATTAGGGTAAAGGAAGTGTGAAAATAGATGCAGCTTTGCTTATTTCTCCATTAGTACATTCAAGCTTTTTGGCCTATTTAAATAGGTAAAAGTGTTTTCTCTGCTGTTTGGCAACATCGTATCTCCCAGACTGAACACGGTGAAAGAAAAGTAGATAGTTCACTGATTTCAGAAAAAAAATGATGAAGACAAGCATGTTAAATGTTCCTGCATTGTCTCTAAGCAGTGTGATATTTCTGTGACAACAGTTGCAATTGTTCCATGGAACCAGCCTTTCTGGACATGGACCTAGGAGTACAGCTGACACCAAAATGGGCAGAAGGATTGTGAGAATGGTGAGTTAAAATCCAAAGGCCAATGTCAGAAAAGTTATAAACTGATTGCCAAGGTCCATCAGTGTCTACACCACTTGTTAGTTTTTGGAGGGACTCAATTATAAAAGACTCCCGATCTCACTGTGCGATGCGAGATTCGGTGATAAAGGAAGACCTTTTCTTGCATTGATGAGGTGAATCTTGGCTGCCAAAAAATTAGTAAACAAATAAGCCAAATAAAAAAATATAAAAAGGGGTAATACTTTTCACATCAGAGCTCCGGGAATACTATCCATCCTACTAGGACAGAATGAGACATGCTGGTAGTAGGAGCTCTTTGCTACAGTTTTCTGTCAAATCCTACTGTGGGGGCTAATATAACCCTGAAGGTACTAGACTTCCTGCATACCTCAGTGGAGAAAGTGATCCTCATACAAACTGACAGCTGGAGCAGCTTTGTGTCCAGATGTAAATCTGCAGTGAGGTTTTGTGTGTTACTTTTAATTGTAATGAATGATAATTACATTAAAAAATTGTTTCAATTTGACATAAGAGCCTATTGCTGTTGATCGATGTAATAAATAATTACGGTAAATCTACTGTTATTCATTGTTCTATAATATTAAAGCACCAGAAAGAGCTTTATGTATACACTTTAATTGTGAACCACTGATTCTGCAAGCCTGTATACCATGCCCATCAGAATATTTTTGTAGATACCGTGATGCACCTTGGGGCACTCTAAAAGCACTGTACAGCCTGGCTACAAGAAATAAGGGGAACATTACATGGAATACTAATGGAAATTTTAGTAGGCCATCATTGACTTAGAGATCCATAGCAAATGTGAAGATCAGAGGTGCTGGCATCACATTCCCTTTCTAATCTGCTTGCTTGTTCCAGTTCTGTGATTTATACAGTACTGCACTGCAGATGGTCAGACAGGCAGCTGGTATTTTAGAATGGGGTCTGCAATGGCAGCTAGTTTATTTCTTTCATTCCAGTTTATCTGTAAGCTGAATTGACCTTAATTTAGTTGCCATTGTGCTAGGCAGCCTTTTAGCTAAGTGAATTCTATTGTTTGCTTAGGGTTCCTATATAAACCAACTAGTGAAGTACTTGTGTGATATTGTTTTAATAAAATGAACCCTTGCCAAGTACATATCAAATCACAGCCTTCTACATTGAACTCCACAGTTTAAAGGTACTTGAAAAGTTATTCTAACAATCTTAATAATGTGCCTTCATCCTAGATAAAGTTGTCATCACTCTTAAAAAAAAAACAACAAATGGTCTTTGTGGACAGAGGAGGACTTTTGTAAACACAAAACCTGCGTTTGATGTTGATCATCATATGCTGTATAATAGATGCTAGATAATAAATGAAAGGCTAGGAGCAAGACTATTTAGAATTATTCTGAATTTTATGAGCAAATTTGCTGATGTCAGGGTCCATTTACTTTGCCGTGGGGTGTTTTTTTGAGCATCTGCTGTGTGTTAAAGTAACGTATTCAACACACCTGGACATAACATTCCAATGCATGAGACTTGTACTATTGCATACATGTCAGTCCAGTGTCTCAAAAGCCCATACAGTTTGTGGCCAAATCTATTTTGACTGCTTACCATAAAAAAGTTTCAAATGCTGCTGTAAACAGACAACGGTACAAACCTCAAATCTTCCAAATACTTTACTCACATAATAAACAAGTGCATGGTGCAGAACAATGATGACACCATGGACTGTGAGTGCTGACATCTCTCAGAACACACCTGACAGAGGTTACTTACTACAAAACCAAGAATGGAAATAGTAGCTAGATTTCAACTTTTTGGTATATTTAAAGCCAAGAGAAATATGTATTATAATGTAACATACTGGCCCTCTTAGTACGGTGGATACATTAATTTCCTATTTTAGGTACAGAAATTATCCTGCAGACTTTCATTGTCCTTGTAACTTTCGATTAAAATGTTCCCAAATCTTTCCAGCTATTTTTGTAACTAAATACAACTCCCACCTTGTGGAATTCCAAGCTCAGAATTTGCTGCTTCCTAATTTAAACTCAGAAATTACAGAATGCCAATTTTCCTTTTAGTCCTTCAGTACATTCTTGCACATTGTATTTGTACAGCAGCTGCTCCATCTGCTGGCTGCTGTACAATGTACATATTAGAAAAAGTCAAAGGTCTCCCCTTGATCAATTGGCTAAAGGCCAAAAAATTAAATGGAAAAAAACAACTTATTTTTTAAAATCAGATCTTTTATTAGGTTTAGGACCTTCCTGGATAAAAAATGGGGCAGTAAGCATGCTTGTCTCTTCTCCTATCTATGAAAGATCTTCTGGAATCTGGTTTCCCAAAAATGTTTTGCGGCTCCAGACTATTTTTCTTTAGTGGAAGAGGAGGCAAAATGGCTCTTTTGATAGTAAAGGTTGCTGACCCCTGCCTTAGGGCAGTAAGTGTACTACTGGCTTGTTTTTAGGTTAAAATAATGAGGCTGAAAAACAACAAAAACAAACACAGCCACCACATCTTTGAACTCTGCATTTGGATCTCAGGGGAAGCAAGCTCCACTATTCATAATTCTAAAAAGATAAACTACTGTACCATAAGAAGAACAACTGCAGTAGCTTTTTTCTGTTTTATTTGCTTATAAATTCAGGTTTGTATATTTCATAGTAAATGTTAATAATGCTCTGCACAATCATACCATAAAAAGGAAAAATATTTTACAACAGACTACAGTTCATTATAAGCACCTTTGTTTTCCAACTGGAGCTGAGGAGTACATATTTTATCTCATGTTTAATGGCATGTGATTAGGAAAATAATTTCCCTGTTCCATTAGGTCATTTATCAACAATGTAGCAACAATCCAGTGAAGAGACAAACAAGAGCCAGAAAATCCCCCTCCTTCTGGAGCTGTATGATAAATGTCTGCACCCATCTCCCCACACCCTGCAGACTAAATTAGAATCTAATGAAAAGTACTTGGCCCAGTTGACCTTGGAGACCTCATATAAAAGCCAGAACTCATCCAGTGCTCATTATCAAATCATTTACTTGACAGGGTATGCACTCCACAGTCTTTTCAATTCATACATATGATGATATACATGTAGACACTGGATAGAGTTAAATGAATACATCAGGGCTGAAAGTACAATATATTGACTGCAGCTATTCTAACAATTTCAGTTCCATACTTTCTATACTGTTATAATCATTTTGCTTGTTTTACAGTAGCTGATTGTGATTATTACCTACGACTGTCAAAATGATGGACATGTCGGAATTCGGGGAAGCTGCTTCCTACCTGAGGAAGAGTGAAAGAGAACTGATGATACAGCAGACAGTGGCATTTGATGGCAAGTGACTGCTTACTGATATCATTGGATGTTTTGGTCTGAATCACGCACATTCCCTTTTTTTTTTTTTTTTTATGGCAGTTCCTGCTATTTAATTTAATATTAGTAGTACTGAAGCAGTAGGAAGTATTACAGCCTAATTAATGCATATATATTTATAATGATTATACCTGATTAGCTTCACCAATTTTTTTATTGACATTTAGAAACAGATGTGCAGTAATACTAATCAATTTTCCATTTTAACACCATATGATTATTATGATTCCTAACCTGTATTGATAAAGAACAGCCAGACCAAATTAAAGACAGCAAAGCCTGTGCCCCCATATAATAAGAAAATATTATTCTTTCATTGAGAACAAAAGATTGTTCTTACCAATTCAGTGAATGGATGGAAAATGAAGTTTGATCTTAGTATAAAAAAGTTATATAAAATATACATTTTATATAAAAGTATATAAAATAAAAAAGTAGTCAAAATTATTCAGATAAAAATGAAGTTGTTTGTAACACCAATATGATTCTTTGTTTTTTTGGGGGGTTAAACTTAACTGATTTCATTTCAGTTCCATGTCTGTTCTATTCTTTATTCTTCACATTTATATACAGGATTTGGTCACATTCAAAAACTCTTTGTATCCTTATGATTATGCATTTTAAAATTTAGTAAGAACTTTATTTATTGGCATAGCACTGACAAGTCCCGGGGACCTTTACAAAGTCCATTCACATTATTCTTTGTCCGACCAAAAGTCTACTACACACAGGAAGACCTGCTGCCAGTTTTACACTTGACTCATCAATACATTCTCCAATCAGTAATCGATTGGTCAGAAGTTCTTAAACACAAAACACGCCTGGCCTTCAAATTAATTTTTTATTATGTTTGTTGGACAATATTTTTTGTTTGTACACACAGCACAGCATGTCTGCTCTCAAACAGTATGTATCTATATGTCTTCTCTACCAACACCCATTGAAGGACGGGAGAATCAGTTAGTTCCGATCAGTGGGACATAGTTTTTACCCCCAATTAATTTCCTCTCAATGTGTACCATCCTACTATTTATTGTTTCTAATGATCTAATGAACTAATGTCCTGCTAAAAAAGTATAAACATAAAGGTATGAGTTATCTCTAAATGTATGACTTGTATTAATGTCAGACTGTTAATCTGTTATACTAATGATCACTGTGGTTGCTTCCTCTTCTTTTTCAGTTCTCTTTTCCCCGTTTTGTTCACTTTACTGTTTTTTACATTTGTAAACAAATTTTTAGGTATTTATTTTTTACTCACGATTTTGTACTTTTCTGCAATGTTACACTGTTATTAGATTGTAAATGTCTTCTCAATTAATATTAAAGTGTGGAAAAAAAGTAAAAAAAAACACACTAGAACAAGCAGAGCTCTAAAATAAAGTTTTTACTTCATTAAACAGGAAAGAAGAAATGCTGGATACCTGATGAGAAGGAAGCTTATTTGGAGGCTGAAATTATAGAGACAGGTGCAGGAAAAGTCACGGTTGAGATTGCAGATGGAAAGGTAAAATACAAATATATCACTCTAAAAAGAATATAAAAGTAATGCAGTAATAAAAAATGTAAAAATGCCAGCAAAGGGCACATAAATGCTGTAGTATAGTTAGGTCTATTTAATGTACAGCGCTGCGTAATATGTTGGCGCTATATAAATCCTGTTTAATAATAATAAAGGTCTGATTGGCTGTTAATAGGACCACTATTAGGACTATATAAAATTGCCTGTGACTGTATATGCTTAATATGATAGCTTTCAGTATATTAAAGAAAGGATGTTAAAGGATAACAAAATACTGGCTATATACAAGAGGTTATTCTTTTAGGCATTCTTAATTCTTAGTGTGCTTTGTGTATTTCTTCTAGTTCTGTGCAATACTCTGTTTTACCTTTGTGACACTTACATTTACATTTTACATTTGTCACTGCTGTTCTTGTTTTTTATAGACTGTTGTAGTAAAGGAGGGAGATGTACAGCAAATGAATCCTCCAAAGTTTGACATGATTGAAGATATGGCTATGTTAACTCACCTCAATGAGGCATCTGTGCTATCTAATTTGCGAAAACGCTATGCTAATTGGATGATCTATGTAAGTAATTCAGATTATGCCATCTACCTTGTTAACCTACAAACTTAGATTCATGTTTACATCTTTTTTTTACTTTTTGTCTGATGTTTTGTTTTTAAGGATTTTTGATTTTCGGTGCTAATAATATTGTGATCTAATTTAGACAATTACATTTATTTCCTACAACACAGACCTATTCAGGTCTCTTCTGTGTCACTGTGAACCCATACAAATGGCTTCCAGTCTACAAGACAGAGGTGGTCGCTGCTTACAAGGGCAAGAGACGTTCTGAAGCCCCTCCTCATATCTTCTCCATTGCTGACAATGCTTACCATGACATGTTGCGCAGTAAGTACAATTTTATTTCAGTATACTAGCCTCATAGCACCTCCATTATCTATGATTTTTTGTGGGTATTCTGACACTGGTTTTTAGATCTGGCCCAGGATAATCCCGTGTCTATTATGTTTATTGTAAGACATAAACACGTCTTTGAATTCTGATTCTGGCTCTGTTTCTTGTATAGAATATTACAGGTAAAAAGTGTTGTTAACACGTCACCTATTGCTATGAGCAAGACGTTCACATCCATTATTAATTTTTTTATATTTGATGCTTTCTAACCAAAAGTATTTGTTATATACCTTGAATTGTATATCATGGCTTAAGATATCTGCATGTTTTTGTTTGTTAGATCGTGAGAATCAATCAATGTTAATCACGTAAGTAAGACTGGAAATGTATATAAATATATAACAATATATCTGGCACATATGTCTTTTAGCAATCTACCTGTGTGTGTCACTCAGTTTATCTTTTTATGTCATTTGCTTGACTTTTCTCTATGCCATTCAGAGAATATCCACAAAGTTTACAATTTCTTTACTCTTTTACACCCTCCAAAATTACTATACTTTTTTGTTTTTATACCCCCGGTCTGCAATAAATGTGTACTGGATGCTTATATAGGTAGCCAATCTCAATAAGTATACCTGGCAACACATCAGATGCTATCGGCTAGTATAACATGAATAAAGAACAATCTCTGTTGACTTTCATTTGAACATAGTAGAACATATTTGTGGGTAGGTTTATTTTTTAGGTAATAAAATTTGTAGTATATTTTTCAAATATGAACCAGTGATAGCAGCTACTTCACAGCCCAATATCAGAATGCTTTTTATTCATCACTCAATATCTACTGTGACTGCAGCAATCAGTACATTATGGGGCTATTCCACCCCTAAAATAGTTTAAAAAATGCCTCTTGTGTCCATTGTTCAATGTGTCCCCCACTAGCACTGCCAGCAATGTCTTATAGACTGCCCATAGCCATGTTGTAATGAATTCAATGGTCTTGGTGTTTTATTTCAGACCAGGGTAAATTAACTTATGTTAGTCACTTTGGTTTCTTACAGGGTAAATTCATTAGGATCCACTTTGGTACCACTGGCAAATTGTCTTCTGCTGATATTGAAATTTGTAAGTTGATACATTTCTCAGTTATAGAGAATATTCCTTATCTCTGTTTAGGTGCCGTTAACCTTTTTTTTCTGAGTACATTTAGAGATAGTTACCCTGTTAACCTGACCATTCAGGATGAAGTGACAATGTCACTGCAAAGAATCCTTATAAAACTTACCAGTGGTGATTCCCTTGAGCATGGCCATAGACAGTAAATGGGCCTAGTCGTCAGCTCCACTATCACAGGAATGATCACATTTTTCCCTATAGCTGCAAGCATCAGGTAATGCAGCTATCACCCAGATAGCAGAGGCAGGCAGCACCTACCATCAATAAAATGAAGGTCTGAATCAAGAAAGGGTTTGGGGATCAGTGCTTATGGGTTATTTCTAAGGACTACTGGGCTCACAAAGAAGCTGGGTGAGGTCCAGGTTGAGGGGAAAAGGGTGGTAACTCTAGGAATATTAAACAATAATCTCTTACCTTTTGATTTTTAATAAAATAATATAAAGTTAAACGAAAGATAAAAACCATATGCATACTTAATATTCTAACACTATCATGATGTGGCCTTCTTACAATTGTAGATCTGCTGGAAAAATCCAGAGTCATTTTTCAACAGCCTGGAGAGCGAAGCTACCATATCTTTTACCAGATTACCAGTGGGAAAAAAAATGAACTACAAGGTGAGGTCACATAACCAGTCAACTAATATCAGTGGAACATTGTAAGTTTTCTACATAGTGAAAACAAGAAAATTGAACTGTTTGTCTTTGCAGATATGCTGTTAGTGAGCACAAATCCTTACGATTTCCACTTTAGCTCACAAGGTGTTGTTACAGTGGACAATCTAGATGATGGTGAAGAATTAATTGCAACTGATGTAAGTATATTAAGACCAGAAATCTATGTGATCAGTACATTTTACTATCCAATCTAGCAGAAGCTAAAACCATTAAGGTAAATACAATTTCACGTCATTTACTAATCAAGCTGAACATTTATTCTGTTACATGAACACTCTCTATACCTAATAATAGATGATCCTTCATATTTGTTGTTCAGTAAACTTTTGTTTTCAGCTTTCAGACTTTTCTCATTTTTTTGGATCACCCAGCTTCACTGATGAAAATGTATTCTCTCCAGCCTTGGAGAGCTTTAATAAATCAGGCCCAGTATCTTGTAAATTGATAGTCCACAACTTAGGATTTGAAGAAGTGGAGAAATCTAATATCTTATCAATAGTTTTTTTTTAGACATTCATATTTATGCATTTGCTTGCAACCAGGTGCCATGGACCCATTTCTGGTTCTTCACCAGCTGCGCTGTAATGGTGTGTTGGAAGGAATTCGTATTTGTCGCAAAGGCTTTCCAAACAGGGTTCTTTATGCTGACTTCAAACAGAGGTAGATACAGAGATAGTCACTAGAAATTCCTTATTTTAAAGGAAATGCCTTGTTCCTTATTGTATTATATATGTGATATTTTGTGGCATAAGCACCATGTAATGTGAATATCATCTATCATTTAAATATGTTTAGTAAAGTCTCTTTAGTTTTATGTTTCAGATATTATTTCTAGCTACACAAATACACATACCGGAAGATACATCAGCCATGGTCTTGATAAGTATATTATATAGCCATATTAAAGCTGAAGTTATGATATGTCAAAACAACCCCTGCAATGGGGCTCCCTACGTACTGCAAGGGTTAAAATGTATTTGTAAAGAGTGTACTATTAAAAAGGATTATTACTATATTACTATTTATCCCCAGCTTCCCCAGCATCCAGCATTTTTTTCTCCAGGTTGTTGGTGGGCACTTCGTGTCCTCACCAATAATGCGGGACTCCTCGTCCTGTATTGTACGTGATTATGTCAAAACAACAGAACAAAAGAGAAGCAGCTTTAGGATGCTAGTAATGCAGAAATGGGGAAATCTGTGGGAGCAAGAGATAATTTAAATAAAAGTGCTTTTTATTGGTACCCTAGAGGAAAATTAGCATTTACCATAGAAAGGAGGGCCCCAGTTTTGACATTTTACCAGAGTTAAGATTTAGGTCAATGATATATGCATATCAGCAGAGCTCATTGAAAACCGTAATTGTACAAAGTCATTAATACCATTATACTATGGTAAATCTTATGTGGATTTGTTGTAGATATCGTATACTCAATCCGAGTGCTATCCCAGAGGACAAGTTTGTAGACAGCAGAAAAGCATCTGAAAAACTTTTGGGGTCTTTGGATATTGATCACAGTCAGTATCGATTTGGTCACACTAAGGTAAGAAATGTAGAGATTATTATAGATTATAACAGTGAACTAGACAACAAATGGCAATTTACAAAACTAAAAGTAAATGGTTCTTAATCTTATTGACTTTTTCTGCCATTTGTTATTGTTGTATGACACATGGTCTCAATTAAAGTTTATTTTAATTAATAATAATTTTAATATTAATAATTTTTATTGTGTTGCTATTGCAAAGAGTACTCTTTTACCACAAAAAACACAAATACAGATTCCCCAGCAGCCTTTAACACTGAAAGATAGCTCCCGTAGCTAAACTTACCCGATCTCCAGAGCTGTCCTTCACAGACTCTTTCAGGCACTGATCCAGCACAAGTCGACTTCTAGGGGATGGTAAAGGAACGTGTGTATTCTGCTGTATAAGAGTTAGAAAAGTCAGTGTTACTATTCTTCCCTGCAATTTACATTGTAGCAAACAAGCCCATAAGAATCAACATTATCGTTATCATGTAGGTGTTTTTCAAAGCTGGTTTGCTTGGACATCTTGAAGAAATGCGGGATGAAAGATTAGCTAAGATTCCTGTGTCTTCAATAACTGTCAATGTATAATTTCTGAGGATTGTTATGAATTCGTGATTACAATGTAAATGTATGCTGTTCTTTCTATTAGGGATGCATTGCTTGTGATTCAATGGAATATTCGTGCTTTTATGTCAGTAAAAAACTGGCCTTGGATGAAGCTTTACTTCAAGATCAAGCCCCTGTTGAAGTCTGCTGAGACTGAGAAGGAAATGGCTAACATGAAGGAGGATTTCCTTAAACTAAAGGAAGCTCTTGAAAAATCTGAGGCCAGGAGGAAAGAACTTGAGGAGAAGCAAGTCACTTTAGTCCAGGAGAAAAATGATCTCACTCTTCAGCTACAAGCGGTGAGAAACTCTAAAATGTGTAATATATTTATAAGCGTGTGAGAAGGTTTAAGTACTGCAAAAATATTAATATCTCTCAGATAAACCATTGATGATGCTTCTGTGTATACTTCTGATGGTAGACTTAGTGCTTATGTCATTTGGTCAGCTTAAGTCCTTCCTGATCAAACATTTTGATACGTCTGACCTGTATTATTGTAAAGATGAAAGTATAGAAGCACACAAACGAAAACTGCCTATTAGCATCACCAAATATCCAAACATTTAGTCCCCTGGTTTTCCTTTTAAGTTTACTGCGAGTGCAATATACATATACATGGTATCACTGTATACGTTTTTCCTAAATTTCTCTTGCACACACTACAAACTTTAATCCATCAATATAGAATCAGGAAAATGGAGAAATCAGCCTCACCTAATCACATGTCCAAAGCTGAACAGAATAGGAATAGTGAGTATCCAAATTCACAAAAGATGGCTCACTGCTAAAAACTCAGAATCTGGTAAAGATCGGTTATGTGCTCTGCATGCTCTATAATGTTTTTGTTTTAAATTTGGAAAAAATGGAACCTATGAAAGTTTTGTATCTCAGTTAGAGGAATGTTTCCTCACATCCTGTCCAGGTGGCACAAGATGCTGGGACTTTGAAGTAAATTATCCATATAGATGTAGAGAGAGTAGTAAAAACCTGAGGTTCTGATCCATTTTTTTAAAAGTAGTACGCTTCATCTTTACATCCTAGAATATATGCAGCCTAGAATATAAAATATCACAAAATAAATATGCTGTCAAAATATAAAATAATAACTGTAAATTGACTTAAAACATTCATATGTAAACTTTATTGTAGGAACAAGATACATTGGCTGATGCAGAGGAAAGATGTGATCTACTAATTAAAACAAAGATACAAATGGAAGCAAAAATTAAAGATCTGACAGAACGCATAGAAGATGAAGAAGAAATGAACTCAGAGCTCACTGCTAAGAAAAGGAAACTGGAAGATGAGTGTTCTGAACTCAAGAAAGATATTGATGACTTGGAGATAACATTGGCAAAAGCAGAAAAAGAGAAACATGCAACTGAAAATAAGGTGCGTGCCCTGATCTACGTTATGATAATGGCGGCTGCAGCAAAAGTACACTTCTTTATATTCAATGAATTGCTGCTTAATAAATATACCTGTTTCATCCATTCAGGTCAAAAACCTAACTGAAGAAATGGCAGCTCTTGATGAAACCATAACTAAACTTACTAAAGAGAAAAAAGCTTTACAGGAAGCGCATCAGCAAACTTTGGACGACCTTCAGGCTGAAGAAGACAAAGTCAATACCCTGACCAAAATGAAAACAAAGCTGGAACAACAAGTTGATGATGTAAGATCATGCTGAGATTTTCTTTAAATGTTAATGTTGTTGTTTTATTATTCTGTGTGTATGATGCGTTGTTAAATATACAAAACATATTTACTGTATATATATATATATCCAACAACAAATTGTATATACAAGTGAATTGGGAAGAATTGGAGGACAATTAGTAAGCAACTCATTTATATATAAAATACAAAATAGTTATTACTCATAATTTAAAAAAAAGTCTTTTTGATGATCTATCACCTGATCTATCACCTTATCACCTGACTTCAATGAGTGACAGAAGAAATATATATTCATGTAAAAAGAGCAATTTAAAATACTTATGCCAGAAGACACCACCATGAGAAGTTAGTAATTTATTGTCACTCCTATGTTTACCTATATATAATGTATATAGTAATACTGTTTATATAATGAATTATATTGATATAGACAGTTAAACTATCCTTATACATTTTAGCTTGAAGGTTCACTGGAGCAAGAAAAGAAAGTTAGGATGGATCTAGAAAGAGCAAAACGGAAAGTGGAGGGGGATCTGAAGCTGACACAGGAGAGTCTAATGGATGCAGAAAATGATAAGCAACAGATGGAAGAGAAATTAAAGAAGTAAGCCCATAATGTTTTCCTACTGAGTTTATTAGCAATAATAATTACAAGAGCTAAGACAGAAAACGATTTGTAAGTCAAAACACCAACTATAAAGAGAATGAATTGAGTAAGAGATATGCAGAAGACAATACATTATTAAATCAATATGTAATAGGTATCATTATCAATATATCAATATGTAATCAGTGTATGCTATTTAATACATATGCATCAATGAGACTTGAGAAACTGTTACCTGTGACCAGTTTTTCCCAACCAGGGTTCCTCCAGAGGTTGCTAAGGTTTCCTTGAGCAAAGAGAAGTTTCAGACTTTCAGGTCAGTTTACCCTACTGCCAGGTGCTACTTTATAAAAATGTTTAGTTTGTTTTAGATTTGGAGCTTAGAGTTTATGGTTAGTGTTCATTTAGAAGAATTAAAAAAGCTAAATTTACTCAATTCAACCATTAAAGCATGATCAAAGCAAACTTAATTTTTTTAGACACTTAGCAAGTCAATCTTAAAATGATTCCAAATTTAGCACATAAATATTGTGTTGCTGTCTTTTAAGAAAGATATGAAAACTTTTGAATGTATACCAGGGATTTTAAGCCAGTGACAATTTTTGGGACAACATTAACAACCTAGGTATATCTCTGGAAGTCACGAATAGCTGGCAATTGTGGAGGGATACGGGGTTAATTGGTCTATACAGTCACTCATCTCCTTTTTAATGATTTTTTTTATCTACGCCCTGCAATTCATTGTATTACTGTTCTAAAATGCTTATTATCTTAGAAGTAAAATAATGGGATTATTTGGAATTCTACCTTACAGGTGAGTTATCAAGGCTTCTCGAAGAGAAGGAATCATTAATTAGTCAGTTGTCAAGAGGGAAATCTTCTTTTACTCAACAAATTGAGGACCTGAGGAGACAACTGGAAGAAGAAACAAAGGTAATTCATGTGTAGTTAATAGCAGAAAGGTGCTATTAATCTGTTCCAGTAAATCACCTGTTACTCACTTTACATAATTGTTTACAGTTCTGAATTCCAAGAATACAGTTTAAGGAAAGAGCATCATTTAATGACTATGATTATTGATACTTAGTGTTATATTTAGAATTTTTCTATGACTTAACAAATTAAAAATAGAATTATATGAACAACAGGAACCCTGCATATTACAATGGAGGGTAGCTGGATGTTTGATGAAATGTTTACGGCAGTATTATGTTATACTGCAGTATAACATTCATTGGTTGCCATTGGCTTTACCCTCAGTTTCTGGTATTCCTTTTTTTAAAAGGAGTATTAGATATTGCATGAGTTTAGCATTTAATGCATAAGCATACATACCTTCCTCTGAGCATAGTGAATATATAAAACTGGAAAGAAGTCTTAAATCAGAATTCCTAACCAGGTTACTTGTTCTGGGTTATAGTCTTCAAGTACTAAACAAATCTGGTCAGCATAAGAGCCAGACAACTAACAATATGTTATATTTGGTGTAAGATGGTATGTTATGTTTATAGTACATATCCAAATTAATATATAACATTTCTTTTTCACACATTAGGAGAAACCAACAGCGCATAATTGAATCATTACAATCTAACCTGGATGCAGAAGCCAAAAGCAGAAATGAAGCCATCAGACTAAAGAAAAAAATGGAAGGAGATCTGAATGAAATGGAAATTCAGCTAAGCCATGCTAGTCGTCAGGCTACTGAAGCAACAAAATCCATGAGAAATCTGCAGGTCCAGATCAAGGCATGTGTATTACTGAATCACTTCTAAGTACAAGTTAGAGGCTTATTCACATGTTGGTGTTGTGGTATGACAAACATTATGCCAAACGCAACTTGCCCATCACATGAACTATAGTGCATTGCAGTGCACTCCTGGAAACACTACAGGTTAAATTTTTGGACTTATATAGGGAATAATGGGGGCTCTTTCAAAATAATCTGCAATGGGAACACCTAGGCATGCAAGTGTGGGAGAACAATTACTATGAAGATACCATGATGAATACGTCAGGATACATTCTTTTTTCAGCCTAAATGATTTGTTGTCTCCTATTCTAGGATCTTCAAGTCCAGCTGGATGACACCCTTCACCTTTCTGAGGACCTCAAGGAACAAGTAGCTGTCAGCGACAGGCGAAATAACCTGCTTCAAGCTGAGCTGGATGAATTGAGGGCAGGACTTGATCAGACAGAAAGAGCAAGGAAGCTAGCAGAGCAGGAACTTCTGGAAGCTACAGAAAGGGTCAACCTACTTCATTCACAGGTCCATATAATGTATAGATCTGTATAGATGTATAAATGTATAGGCCTAGTTAAAACCTATTTTTGAAGGCATGGTAGTTGCTATAATTATTATGATCACATTAGGTGAATATGAAATATTATATAAATAAGTTTTTTTTCATTTTCTAACAGTAGGCCTGAATCTGGGCTTATATGTTCATGTCTGACTTTCTAGATTTACCAACTTTGCTAAAAAAGATGTCTTTTGCTTGTATACCTCAGTAGCTCAAACTTTAATAAACACCACACAGAACTTAATGGATTCATTTCAGTAAGTAGAAAATGCATCCTTTTTAAAGAAAAGATTTTTACCTCAGTCATTTAATAATTTCTGAACAAATATTAATTTTTTTCAATTTTCTTTACCCTAACTTTACCATATACAATATACTCAAATATAAGCCAAGCTTTTTTTTTGTCCTTCAAACTTACATTTAATTTTAAATATCAGCTTCCATCCAAACCTCTCCTTATATCAGCAGTCACGTCACTTCATTCAGCTGCTGCCTTCTTGCTCTCAGCTACTTCATTCAGATTAGTTGTAGTTTATAGTTGCAGTTTATTCTTTCTGCTCACTGCTGCCACTATTTTCAATACCTGCTATGGATGGCAGCATAAAACAGGGTGCACAGGCTATGCAAGGCTGATCTAATATTATGCTTGTATTTAGAATAATATAAAAAAATCTTTGCATGAACCTTTTAGCACCTTTACAATGAAAGCATAGGGAAAGCAAAGAGTACTTTTATTTTTTTTGGACCGAAGTTCATGCTTGCTTTGTTTGGTAAGAATGTACCCAAACAACCTACACAGCATTCCATTACACTGTCTATAACCATAACTCAAAACAGGCTTTAGTTTTCATGAAATAAACCAACAATACTTACGTTTTTTTTTATCTCAAACACCTAAACCAATGGAATGTTTATAGAAAAAAAAAACATTTACTCACACTGCATTGGCTGTCATGGTAATAGCCAGGCTTGCATGAAACATGTTTCTCACTTGCCAAATAAAAGAGGAAAATGTAATACAATGTGTTCACTCCTATCCATCTACTAATAAAAACAAACAAACATAAACTGATTATAGATATAAAGATGCCAACATAAACAGAGCATATTCGACTTAGGTGTAACAATTACTGTGCCATTATGTTTCTGTCAAACATAAAAGTTGTTCCAGTGATCGGGCTGTGTCATTGCACACAACCCGCCCACTCTCCCATCGCATACTCAGATCCAGGGACGTGTTCCACGAACACCCAATGGGCCGGAGGAACATCCCCATTGGGCCGTAGTTTGCCTATGCCTGGTTTAGATCCCGGGATGAGCCTTTCTTAAATATGTTAATTCAGTGAGCTTCCTACTTTAGAAGATTAATGACCGATTTACCTGAAGTAAGGCAGTTGGAGGGTTGTGTGGTATCACAGGACACACAAAGTAGGAAAAGGAAAATACATTCCAGACTACATTTCCCAGGATCCCAGCAAAACAGAGAAAACCATTTGTCTACATGAGGAGAAGGATTGTAATTGTAGGACCTCAGTCTTAAAACTAGAAAGTTAAAAGGCATCAGAAGTCTTGGCTCTATGGATAGGTAAACAGCTACTGCTAAGCACAGTTACAGAATAGGTTTTTGAATTTGTAAAGTTTAGTTCCAAAGGTGTTACACAAAATATACAATAAACAACATGATTGCCAATATAAATTTCCTTATTAAATTTTGGTTTTTTTTGCAATTTAAGTTTTGGTCAGCTCCTCTTAAAATACCTTACTATGAAGAGTGACACTCTATATAGTCTGTGTACCTGATGTTTGTGGTTCCGGAAATGCACTGCCACAGATTTGTCAAAATCCAACTTTTATTCAGCTATACTATAATAGGACTAAATTTAAGAATAGAGACTGAAAGACAAAACTGTTCTTACTTAAATATTTTCCTGTTAAAATTTCCTATTATTTACACTTTGATGCAAGTTATCTTGCTAAAGATATTTCCCAGTTTGGTCCAAGGGCTGGCTCCTATCTAAGTTTATGGTGTATATGGAGGGAGAATAGAGATGGAGGCTGACCCATAGCTTGTAGGACTGATAAATAGAAGAACACCCACACATATAGGGTATTTTGTATGCTTTACTCCTAGTCAATAGTCAATTGTCTTTGGAAATTAGTACAGGTATATTGTGTGAGTTGTCAGCAAATTTTCACTGAGTTTCACTGATTTTTTTTATTCTCTGCCTTTCATTTCCATAGGTACGTGAAGAGGAGTAGACAGTCTGGAGACTCTGTGGGATTGTACTTCAGTCTACAGCAACTTAACATTTTCAAACTTTGTGAAATAAATATCATAATCAGCAATCAGCACCATTTTGTATATGGTTTTCATTTTTACATAATAGAATTTTGGGAAATGCCTTTGAATGAGTAAACACATTGTCTATGGCTTAACTCTCACCAAATCTATTGGCCTAATCTGCCTTGCAGTGCACTGTGTCTCTGTGTTGAGGCAAAAATCTTCATAAATCTTACTCCATATCATCCTAAGATTGGCAGAATAGTATCCATATATTTCTATAGTCATTAAAATAATATGTTCAAATAATTTAACATTATATAAAAAAAGAAAGTCATGGTGAAAAAGACTATTGCCCCGTTTCTAACTTAAACTTTCTTTAGACATATAGCATAAAAATGTAACAAAACATATGCCTCATACTGTGCAAGTAACCTAAGTATGTTAACAGAGCAAAACTTTGCAGGGAGACCATTTCTTGCAAAAGCTACACATAGTACCTAGAAGGCCATAGCAGACCCATTACTGTTTATCACAGAGAAGAGACTACTGGGTGGTGGGTTTGATATGACACAGGCTAAACTTGCTCCTTCAGTCATCTTCTTCCCAGCTTCTGCTAACAGTTCTTAGAGGCTCTTACATTTGTCACAAGTATAGGAGAGATCAGGTGCTGAGCTGGCAAACCTGTTGAGGAAGACAGAATATGAATGTGCTGGGATATTAGAAGATTGAAAAAAAGGAAGTAAACAGCTCTGACCTTGCTAAAGCTGGAATCCACCTTTTAGGATTCCATGGAAATATTGAAAATGTTCCCAAGCAATACTTTTCTTAGGTTATAGCAGCACTTTGTCTCCTGATGTAACATTATATTGGTTTCTGTCCATACCAAATCCCGTTTACAACCAATCAACATACTTATTTTACATCTAAATTAAAATTCTAAATTGGATAAAATACACGGAGAATTAGAATTGTTTCTGTTCAGCACATAAAAGTATGCCCAGCCTATAAAAATGTCCGCTGATCACTATTTTAGATTCATTTTTTAACAGTAGGCAAGCTGACCCTACCAATATACTGTTAATGCCTAATGCTCACAATGCTAACAATGGTTTCCATAGACTGCAAAATTATAACAAACACTTAGCTATGGAAAGAAGATTGTCTGCCAGCTGGCAATAACTCCAGACATAAAGAAAAAATAAACTCAAGAATACTTTATAAACAATAATGTCATTGTCCTGAAATATCTGGGCAGATATCAGTATAATACAAAATGTATGACTGTTCTTGCCCCAGATTGAGAGTTTTTCAAAGTGGAATGGGGAGAATGTGCAATAGATGTCCAGATGTGCCAAGTTAATAGGGGTCTAGTCACATAGATTCAAGGATGCAATTACTGCATTTAATGAATACTGACTTGATGAAGGTGTATATTTATGCAGGGTTTACCCCCATACATCTGTAGTCAGTGGGAGACAAAATGCTACAGCATTGGTGGTCAGTATTAGAACTATCCTTATGATGGTCTCTTGGTATCAGCAGCCACTTGAAGAAACTTGTGTTGTGCACCCCCAACTTTACCTCTGCAGAATTATGTCAGAACACGTCACGTGGAATATCAAATTGTTTTTACATGGACTCCACACCAGCTAAACTGTCATTGGTAATGGTGTTCAGACCCCAGACACTGTGTTGCTCCAGTAGTAGAGAGATCTGGTAGAAAAAGATGTAATATCACTTTTCCAACCTAGAAAGAGGTGTGGGAGAGCCTCTGCGTATGTGTTAGTCATTGCTCCTTCAGTACCTGAGAAACAGCCATAAATGTCTCACTGTACAACATATACATGGAGCTCACTAAAGAGCGAGGAGAAGCTCAGTGGCTTCTGGTGGGTCAGTCTGACCCTGATTACTTACCTTTCAATATAGGGAAGGATACCTGTTATTATTATCCAGTATTTCTATAGCACCGACATATTACACAGCGCTTTACAAAGTCCATAGTTATGTCACTAGCTGTCCCTCAAAGGAGCTCACAATCTAATGTCCCTACCATAGTCATTTCATAATAGTAGTCTAAGGCCAGTTTTTGAGGGAAAGCTGTATAACTTAACTGCATGTTTTTGGAATGTGGAAGGAAAGCGAAGTACATGGAGGA